>NC_067119.1:1325533-1625533 GCF_021347895.1 Acanthochromis polyacanthus | reverse complement strand
TCGCAACCGGAGGGTTCGATCCCCCCAGCCCATCGTGCTCATGTCGAGGTGTCCCTGAGCAAGACACCTAACCCCTAATTGCTCCTGGTGGGTCGTAGTTAGCGCCTTGCATGGCAGCTCCCGCCATCAGTATGTGAATGGGTGAATGTGATGTATTATGTAAAGCACTATATAAATACAACCTTTTACCACCCTTGGTTTGTCCTAAAACTATGTGTAATTCTTGAACCCAATGCATGCTACCACCTTGTATCCTTGTACTTGCCCTGTGCTGCTGCAATACCTGAATCAATAAAGGATTATTACCTCCGCCAAGGAGGTTATGCGATCAGGTCCGTTTATTTATTTGTCTGTCTGTGTGCGTGTCTGTGGACAGGATTTCTCGGAAACTACTTGTTGGATCTTCATGAAATTTTCACCAGAGGTGGATCTTGGCCCAGGGAAGACTCCATTCAAATTTTGTGTTGATCCGGTTAAGGATCTGGATTCTGGATCCGGATTTAGATTTTCCAACTTCGTATCATCTTCCCTTGGCGGAGGTCAGAAATCTCGGATTGCTCTTGTCTTATCTTATTACATTATAATAGTACCATAGACTGTATCTGTGTGTATTACTGGTATTATACTGAATAGAATAGGAGACTTTTATTGTCAGTTTCTCAATACCAAGGGTGTTAAAGTCATTTTAGTTTAGGTTCCACATTCAGCCAAATTTGATCTCCAGTGGGCCAGAGCAGAAAAATCACAGCAAAATAACCCATATAAACAGCCTTCGTTGTCTAATTTTTTGTTTTGTTTCATGTCGTTTGTCTCATTTTTTGTCATTTTGTTTCTTGCTTTTGTCATTTTCTGTCTCATTTTTGTTGTTTTGTGCCTCATTTTTGTCTAATTTTTCGTTTTGTTTTTGTTGTTTTTTGTCCTTTTTTGTCATATTTTTGTTGTTTGTCCCAAAAAGCTATCTGGGCTCCGTCCTACAGAGGAGAAAGAGGATGTTGTGGAGGATGACTCTGATGGGGAGCAGTGGAATACAGATGACAGATTACAACATGCAGCTACACTTCTGGGGTTGAGTTTATCCCATCGGGGCTGAGAGAGGAAACATAAACTCACTGCTGTGTAGTTCAGAGTTGAACATCTTCACCATCGGAAGTGGAGAACGTCTCCTTGTGTTTTGGTCAAACATAAATCTAAAGATGGGCCCAAGAGGCTCTGATCCATGATGAGGCAGAGGGAGTGTTGTTGGAAAGCAGAGTTACACTAATCCTATGATCCCAGCAGACAACCTGTGGACTCACACACTAGTTTAGATGTTCTGCCTCCATCAGTGTGAAGCTGCTCGGTCAGAAATATGACTGATTACTGGAGCTGCTGCCACTGACACACTCTGACTGGATATAAAATCTGCTGAATTCTGTGTACACGACTGAAGAGCAGCTGTCTGATGTCAGAGTCATAAAAAGCTGCTCTTTGGACTGTGCAGGTTCACACTGGTTTGTACTCTGAGGTGATTCAGTGCCTGAAGACGCAGAGCTGAAGGAGGACAATCCTGGAGCTCATTAAAGCAGCAGAAATGTGTTTCTGAACAATAACTTTCACTGGGAGAACTTCAGTAAGTAGACCTTTTATTCGTCTTTCTCACCAGGAAGCTGCCGTTGACGCCAGCAGTCGCCTCATCGGTCATTTCTCTGTTATGAGTTCATTCAGAAACACAGATCTGCTGATGAAATCCAACTCTGTGTTTACAGAAAGTGAAGACTGAAGCTTGAACTTTGCCTGTCCTCAGGAGGCTGCAGGTTTTCACCAGCATTAGAAAGGTTTCCCACTCAGCACCTTCAGTTATTCAGCTTCACGGTTTTATCAGTAAACCCATAGAACTATTTAGCTGCATTATCATGTGAGCTCCAGCAGGCGGTTAGTCTGCACTTTGATTTATGATGCGCTGTTTTCCTTGTTGTGTGTGAACACCACACTGGAAAAAACGAGAAAAAAAAATTATGTCATGGAAGTTTTACCTTGAAATAAATGAAAAAATCTGCAAATAGAACAAATGAAAAACAGCTTGGTAAGATTTCTGTAAATAGGATCTGATATTTAGAATATTGAGATCTTAAAATTAGCTTAAAAACTTATTTTAAGCTATATTTTACCAGGATTGTCACACTTAGGTGTCTTAAAATAAACCAGATATGCTAAAAAAAAAAAAAAAAGCAAATTTCACTCAAAAATAGGTTTTTGCTTTTATGTAACTTCCTAATTTTAGATGTGTTAACCCTCCTGTCGTTCTCATTTACAGGCACCAAAAATATTGTTTCTTTGGCTGAAAAAAAAAACAAAAAAATCAGCAAAAAAAGTTCCCCAAATTTCTGAAAATTTGCAAAAACTTCAGGAAGAAAATTCCAGTAATTCCTTAAAAGTTTTATTTAAAAAAAATCCCCCAAATTTGGCAAGAAGGTTCTTGTAAATATTTTTTTTATAAATGAGTGAAAATCTTCCAAAAAATAAAATATCTAAAGTGATTCCATATATCAGCAAAACTTCTAATATTTTCTTTAAGAACATTCACATAAAAAATCAACCAAAATCCAGCGAAATTCGCTGGATTTTGGTTGATTTTTTATGTGAATGTTCTTAAGACACATTTCTAATATTTCTTTTTTTCCACCAAAAAATGTTCAGAGATTTCCCCCAAAATATGGAAATCAGAAGTTTCACTGCGAAAATGTTTTCCCCACATTTTCAAACTTTAAAACGGGTCAGTTTGACCCACAGGACGACACCAGGGTTAGCAAGACAGGCAACAACAGAACCAGTAAATCAGCAACAGCACCCCCTAGTGGCTCATTCCATGACGTCATGAATTAAGGTCCATTTCCACAAACTGAGAGTACACTTTTCACCTGTAGAACAGGGGTGTCCAACATGAGGCCCGTGGGCCAAAAGCGGTCCTCCAGAGTCTTGTTTTTGTGGGGTTTTTTTGTCCTTCTTTGTCTTGTTTGTGTCATTTGTGTAATAGGTCGTCTTGTTTTTGTTCATTTTTTGTCACTTTGTAACTTTTTAATCAAATGTGTCTCTAGTTTGTTTTGTTTCATTTTTTGTCATTTTGCAGTTCATTTTTGTCATTTCTTTTTTCAGTTTTTTTAAAAAAAATTTCTGAGTTTTGTTGTTTCGATCATAAAATTAAATATTACATCGTTCAGTTCCAGACAGCTGTGCTAAAACTTTTGCATCTTTTTGTAGATAAACTGTGATGTGGAAGTTGTAATGTGGAAATGATGAACTGAGGCTGAATGTTGGTGAAACTGAATTTATTTTTCATTATAAATTTTAAGTAGTTCATGATGTTTTGTACAAAGATAATTCCTTAAATGTGAACATTTTCAGAATGTACTTTTAGCACTAAAACAAAGGAACCATTAGGAGCTGTGGTTATTTATAGGTTATTATGCTGTATTTACTGGTGACTGGAGATCAAACTGCTCTGAATGTTTCTCCTGAACTGAGATGAGTCTGACATCACTGCTGTAGAAGGTCACAGGGGGTGGAGTCTGTCCCAGCTGACTCACCTGGACAGGTGAACAGTCCATCACAGGGCTACACAAAGACACAGACAACCAAATGTTGTATCACAGCGCAGTGGTTTTTAGAACTGCAGCTGTTAAAACTCCTCCAGGAAAGGTGAAGCAGGTCAGCTGATCAGGATTTCATGGAGTGGTACTGAACGGTGTGTTTCCTCCTCAGGTGAAGGTACAAAGTGTGTGCGAGCTGGTGTGAGTTCAGCAGCATGGATCAGTGTGAGGATCCTCTCAGCTCTCTGTGGGACCATCAGAAGAACCAGAACAAAGATCAGAGGTGAGACCACCAGTAAGAGTCCACGACTCTTCTGCATGTCAGAGCTCAGCATCACATCACTGCTGCACCATTATTCACAGGAACGAACCTGAACCTGGACCTGGACCTGGACCTGGATCTGGACCTAGCACTGTGTCCTTAAAGAGCAACCAGTCCAAAGATGCTGCTTATGAGTTTAAACAAAGACGTTCATCAGAGAAAAAGCAAGATAACATCAATGTTGAACCGTCTACTATTATACTAAAATGATTTAACACAGGGAGAGTAATTATTTTATTAAATCTGTGAGATTTAACGTTCTTCTTTTAGGAAACATCAGAGACTCGAACCTGGACCTGAACCTGGACCTGAACCCAGCACCGTGTCCTTAAAGAGCGACGGATCATTCGGACTTCTAATTGACTTTAAAGGAGAACCTCCTGCTGCTCAGAGGTAATCTGTATGTAAATGTCATCACTGTGTAAAATAGAAGTGACTCAGTTTAAATGTCTTCATGAATAAATCCTCAAACACAGATGGAGTGTTAGCTCAGCTCTTTGTCACATTTATGTACATGTTCTTTGAGTTCATACGATGCTGTCAGAGCCTGTTGGTGATGAAGAGGCTGCAGGACACCAGTTACTCCAGCAGGGGGCACCATTATACTTTGGCTGAGTCACAGTGTAGCATAGCCTAGCTGCTAGACAACCCACGGCAACGAATTTAATTCTCTGCCAGGGTGGGTCTAGTTACCCTCCATAAGGCTCGAGGCTGGATTCTCCTAAAACTGGCCGGACGAATCACCATGAAGTGTAGAGTCAGAAGGCGGGCGTAACGAAGTGACGACAGAGGCGCGACGATTCTGACAGAAACAACCGGCGCACAATAAACAGTTATCTTTGGACTCGGCTTTGGCCACAGCCCTTAAAGATTTGAAGCTAAAATTCAACTTGAAAGATAAACAAAGGACGGCACTGAAGTGTTTCATTGAGAAGAAAGACGTATTTGGACTTATGCCGACGGGATATGGCAAATCCTTAATATACCAGTTGGCTCCGCTGGTTGGGAAGCTAATGGGACTTAGCCACAATCCGGTGCTCTCGGAACTACGTCAGCCTATTCGTTGCACTGATTGGTTGTATACCTACCCAATTGCTGCAGAGTGATTTGAAAGACAACCTTTTAGCCCGCCTCCCTCCCTGTCGAGCCCTAGACCCCTGTGCCTTCAGAACATGGGTCTAGCGCGGCTAGGCTAAGTGTAGCAGGAACTTCCAGTCAGACGGCCGGTGCTGCTGTACAGAGGAGGGTAAATAGTTTTCTGACTAAACGCTGCTTTGTTGTCCTAGAGAGACATTTTTCTTCCTGGAGGTTTCTGGATGCTTGTTGGTGATTGTTGCTTTGATAAGTTGAACAACGCGTACAGTGATCAGTGAGCTTAAAGACAGAGGCAGAAGTTTGGTTTTATTGTCCAGGCCGTCTGTGCAGCTCCTCAGAGGATGGAAGTTGAAGCTCAGCTGCTGCACATGTTGTGTGTTCTAATGCAGGATTTCTGCTCATCAGCTGCAGCAGTACTCTGCTGGTATTTCCCAGAACAAGACTTTCATTTATTAGCTGATTCTGTGGTCATTCATTCATCTCCAGAGTGGAGGAGTCTGTCCTGGATGCTGCTTCACGTCTGCACCTCTGATCTGATTTAATTTAAAACTATTTTTCTGAGCTATAATTGATAAACTTATTGATTCATCATTAGCTAGCGTTAAATGATTGTGATATCATTTTTTAAGTCCAGCTTCTGTTCAATATTCACTATATAACAGATTTATAAACATGATGGAGCACCAATCTGTGAAATGACTGACACGGTTTAAACTCTGGCTGACATGTTGTGTAACTTAGATCCTAAACTGCAGCTGATGTGATTCGATAACTGCATCATTTCAAATTGTTCCTGAGTTTCAATTAGAAGTCTGTTAATTGTTCAGCTGTAGTTGCTGTAACTGACAGAAAGGTTCTCTGTGGACAGACGTACTGTGATCTAACTGTTGATGTTGATCCACAGAGTGGAGCAGCAGAACTCAGAGGTTCCCAGAGCTCAGTCTGTCCAGCAGAATCACCTGGACTCCATATTCATGGTGAGTTCATGGACAACAAGTTGTTCTCCATCTGTTGTGTTCAGGCGTCTCCATGCTGCTCTTTGTAGACCAGTGGACTGTCAGTGTGTCCAACATGGATCTGATGTTTGGCTCCATGATTTGACTCTGATGGACTCATTGACACATTTCTCTGTTCCAGCTGCTGGAGGACAACATGGTGACTTTTGTGAAGAAGGAGCTGAAGAAGATGAAGAAGGTTGTGAGTCCAGATTACCCAGAATGCTCCTCAGAGAGTCAGAGGGAGGATGAGGAGGAGTTGGAGCGTGATGATGAAGATGAGAGGAGCAGCAGAGAGATGTTTGAGCAGATCACAGTGTTGTTCCTGAGGAGGATGAAGCAGGAGAAGCTGGCTGACTGTCTGCAGAGCAGTAAGAGGATTTGTGTAAAGACTGAAGCTGCTGATCAACAGAACATTTACTAAAGTCTCAGAATATCTTCAGACAATCAGTCTTTAGGGGGATGAACTGTCATGTTCACTCCATAAAACACGACTGATTTTCTTTCTTGTGTTTTCATTCAGAACTTGCTGCTGGAGTTTGTGGACGTAAACTTAAACGTGGTCTGAAGAAGAAGTTCCAGAGAGTGTTTGAGGGCATCGCTAAAGCAGGACAGAAGACCCTCCTGAATGAGATCTACACAGAGCTGTACATCACAGAGGGAGGGACTGCAGAGGTCAATGATGACCATGAGGTCAGACAGATTGAAGCAGCATCCAGGAAAGCAGACAGAGCAGAAAGAAGCATCAGACCAGAAGACATCCTTAAAGGCTCACCTGGAAGAGATGGACCAATCAGAACAGTGATGACACAGGGAGTGGCTGGCATCGGGAAAACAGTGTTAACACAGAAGTTGACTCTGGACTGGGCTGAAGACAAAAGCAACCAGGACATCCACTTCATGTTTCCATTGACTTTCAGAGAGCTGAATGTGCTGAAAGAGAGAAAGTTCAGCTTGGTGGAACTTCTTCATCACTTCTTCAGTGAAACCAAAGCAGCAGGAATCTGCAGCTTTGAAGTCTTCCAGGTTGTGTTGATCTTTGATGGTCTGGATGAGTGTCGCCTTCCTCTGGACTTCCACAACAATGAGGTCCTGACTGATGTTACAGAGTCCACCTCAGTGGATGTGCTGCTGACAAACCTGATCAGGGGGAATCTGCTTCCTTCTGCTCGCCTCTGGATAACCACACGACCTGCAGCAGCCAATCAGATCCCTCCTGACTGTGTGGACATGGTGACGGAGGTCAGAGGGTTCACCGACCCACAGAAGGAGGAGTACTTCAGGAAGAGATTCAGAGATAAGAGGAAGGCCAGCAGCATCATCTCCCACATGAAGACATCACGAAGCCTCCACATCATGTGCCACATCCCAGTGTTCTGCTGGATCACTGCTACAGTTCTGGAGGAGCTGCTGAGAAGCAGAGAGGGAGGAGATCTGCCCACAACCCTGACTGAGATGTTCATCCACCACCTGGTGGTTCAGACCAAAGTCAAGAAGATCAAGTATGATGGAGGAGCTGAGACAGATCCACACTGGAATCCAGACAGCAGGAGGATGATTGAGTCTCTGGGAAAACTGGCTTTTGAGCAGCTGCAGAGAGGAAACCTGATCTTCTATGAGTCCGACCTGACAGAGTGTGGCATCGATATGGGAGCAGCCTCAGTGTACTCAGGAGTGTTCACACAGATCTTTAAAGAGGAGAGAGGACTGTACCAGGACAAGGTGTTCTGCTTCGTCCATCTGAGCGTTCAGGAGTTTCTGGCTGCAGTCTACATGTTCCACTGTTACACCAACAGGAAGGAGAAGGTTCTGGAGGACTTCCTGGGGAAAGACTGGAAAGAGAAGAGAGACACTCTGGATGTGTTCATGTTCAGAGTCATGAAGAAATCCCTCCGAAGTAAAAATGGTCACCTGGACCTGTTTGTTCGCTTCCTTCATGGCCTCTGTCTGGAGTCCAACCAGAGACTCTTAGGAGGTCTGCTGGGTCGGACAGAGAACCGTCCAATGAGCCAGAGACTCTTAGGAGGTCTGCTGGGTCGGAGAGAGAACAGTCCAAAAATGATCCAGAGAGTCATCAACAACCTGAAGGAGATGAAGAGTGATAAAATGTCTCCAGACAGAAGCATCAACATCTTCCACTGTCTGATGGAGATGAAGGATCTCTCAGTACATCAGGAGATCCAAGAGTTCCTGCAGTCAGAGAGCAGATCAGAGAAGGAACTCTCTGAGATCCACTGCTCAGCTCTGGCCTACATGCTGCAGATGTCAGAGGAGGTTCTGGATGAGTTGGACCTGAACAAATACAGAACATCAGAGGAGGGAAAACGGAGACTGATTCCAGCTGTGAGGAACTGCAGAAAGGCTGGGTGAGTCCAGATATGATGAACGTGATCACTCAGAGTAGATCATTGGTTCAGTTCTTCAGATGTTCTCACTAGAACATCACATTATTCTTCAGGTTCGTGTTCACTAGATCCATCAAGTTCCCACATCCCGTTCATTGTCTATGTGAGCCGTGCTGCATGCTTCCGTTGGGTGCATTTTGAACTGCAATCCGGTGCGTCTCCCTGAAGCAGGCCACAGCTCATTTGCATAAAGTAGACTCAACTTCTACTTTATGCAAATTTGATGCAGCGTGTGGCAATCTGACACATCGCAAAACTTTGGTCAAACATCTGAACTAGCTGTTAAACTAAAACCAGGACAGATTCAGCTGCTGCACAGATTGTTTCTCTGCTCAAATGATTTCAAAAATTCTTATCGCTGAAATGTTTTCAAAATAAAAGAGAAACTTTTCGACCGAGCAGCCATTTTGGTCCGATCCAGCTGACAGCTGTCATGTGACCTCCTAGTGGTCCACTAGTGACCGTCCACCATGAGGGTGATGTTCAGGTGCAACGCGTTCACATGCAGGAAGAATGCATCTAGTGGACATGCAGCTTTACTTTTCCATTTGTTTATTTTAACAGTCCTTGTCAGCTGTGTTTAGTCTCAGATGTTCAGTTCCATGAAAAAGTAGATTTTTCAGTTGGTTGTTTTTAAAGCTGTTAATTAATTCTAATAATTTTCTGTTACATTTTTTTAATCTGAGTTTCTTCATTTGGCTGATAGAGGAAACATGCAGATCTGTTCAAACAAATGAAGAACTGTAGAGGTTCTTGTCCAGGTTTTATTACAGCATCACTTTAACACAACATGTTCTCAGTGAACGCACTAAAGTTTCTGTTCCATGAGGAGCTTCTGACAGCAGTCTTATTTAACCAGACATACAGATTTTACCACATTTCCGCCTCTACTTGGAGGTCAAAATAAGATCTTTACAGTTTCTGAAGTGTGGGAGAACTGCTTTAAAGAAATTATTGCTATCAGTATTATGATTTGGTAATAAATTCGTAACAGGTGGATGGTACACCCCACCACCCACGTGGATGGAGGTCGGGATCGGGTGCTATGGACACCCTGAAAGGCAGGAGCTGGTGCCCCCTGGTGCCGTAGACGAGTTAGATATATATTTGGGCTCACCTCCACAGTTCTGGAACCAGAATCCTGGAGAGGGGGTGGACTCTCCTTTTCTAGACTTCCCCAGGGTGAGAGGCTCTGGGTGGTGTGGGGATACTACCGAGCTGAGCACCACTTGTTGGAGTTCTTCCTGTAAAACAAGAAGATCGCCTCCCTGCGACTTCGTGTCATGGAGGGGAAAACTCTGTTGTTCATGCTAGTGCAGTTTGTTCTTTGTGTTTGTGCTCACCAAGTTTTCCAGAATCTCTCTAAAGAATGTTGAGGACTAAAGCTGACTCAGTGGTCTGTCATCACATCAGAATATTTCCTGATGTTCATATTCATGGTGTGATGTTGTCCAGTGATCAGTGTTATGATCCCACTCCAGCTCCTGCCCTTCTCTCTCCTGTTTTCCTTTTTCCACCATCACTCCCCATTTTCACCTTTCTTGTTCCTCTGGCTCCCTCTGTCTTTTGTCTTCCTCTCCTGTTTCTCTCTCCCTGTCACTGGCCCCTGCCTGCTGCACCATGTCAACTGATCACTGTCAGCTGCAGTCAGTTAGCTCAACACAATCCACCTGGTCCCCTCCCGTGCTATTTAAACTCTGCCATTTCCCTCAGTTGTTGCTGGTTCATTGTTGGACATTCACGTTGTCATGGACTTTGTTCCCTTGCTTTCCCTACACTTCTGGATTACATCAGTTTATGGACTTCTTTGACTTTTTCTCCCTTTGTGGATTACACCTTCTGGATTCAGTTGGAGTTCAGTTTGTTTTCACCTACAGTTTTAGTCTCCCTCATGTGTGAGTACCTTCTCTGGGCTCTGTTGTTTCTCAGCTGTTTTTGCTTTCCCTCCACAGTCTAGTTTTCAGTTTATTGTAGTTTGATCCTTATTTAATAAAACTGTCTGCGCTTGGGTTCTAAACCCCCAATTTCTTAACAATCAGTTTGGTTTGTTTAGCGTTTGACAGCAGACTGTAAATGTTGAGTGATGGAGGTGAAGCTGCAGCAGATCCACAACAGAGACCTCATCATCTTTCTACTGGAACTGTTGACTGAACTCAACTCAGTCACAATATCCTGAGTCCAGCGAAAACCGGACAGAAAATGTTCTCCTGAGAACTTTGTGGGATCAGATCACACTGGCAGACTGATTCAAAGTGTGCAGGTGTGAGAGAGGCTGATGAGAATTCAGTTTGATGTCATTCAGAGAAGATGAGCTGAAGCACTGATGTGAAGAAGTAAATGTCCAACAGGACCAGTCCAGATGTTCTATCAAATGCATGAAGAAAACAAAGTGTCCTCTTTCATAACAACATGTTTTGTCATTCATGTCTCATTACAGACTTTATAACTGTGGACTCTCAGAGAGTCACTGTGAAGTCGTGGCCTCAGCTCTGAAGTCCAACCCCTCCCATCTTTTCCCTGGACGTCTGACGTTACGGTGAGCGTATTGCGTCATTTCCTGTTCCTGTTTCAGCACTGTGTTGTGGTGTTAGCATGGCTTCTGCTTCTTCCTCTCCCTCTCCCTCTCTCTCTTTCTCCTGCTCAGTGTGCCACATGTTTAGTTATTCCTCTGCCTCCTTTAGTGATAACGATATATGTAATAAGTGCAGCCTTTTTGTAGTTCTGGAGGCGAGGCTCTCCGAATTGGAATCGCGGCTCCGCACCATGGAAAATAACCCGCTAGCAGCTAGCCAGGCCCCCTTAGCCGGTGCGGACCGCAATAGCTTAGCTTGTGTAGCATCTGTTAGCCGTCCCTTAGCAGCGCCCGAACAGCCGGGTGGATGGGTGACAGTTCGTAGGAAAAACAGTCCTAAACTCAAGCCTGCTGTCCCGGCTCACCACAAACCGCTTCATGTTTCTAATCGTTTTTCCCCGCTCAGCGACACACCCGCTGAGAAACCAACTCTGATCATTGGCAGCTCCATAGTCAGAAACGTGAAGCTAGCGACACCAGCGACCATAGTTAAATGCCTCCCAGGGGCCAGAGCGGGCGACATAGAAGCAAATTTGAAACTGCTGGCTAAAGATAATCGTAAATATAGTAAGATTGTTATTCACGTCGGCGGTAACGACACCCGGTTACGCCAATCGGAGGTCACCAAAATTAGCGTGGCATCGGTGTGTACTTTCGCCAAAACCATGTCGGACTCCGTAGTTTTCTCTGGACCCTTGCCTGATCTGACCAGCGATGACATGTTTAGCCGCATGTCGTCGTTTCGCCGCTGGTTGTCTATGTGGTGTCCATCAAACGACGTGGGCTTTATTGATAATTGGAGCTCTTTTTGGGGAAAACCTGGTCTGATTAGGAGAGACGGCATCCATCCCACTTTGGCTGGTGCAGCTCTCATTTCTAGGAATATGGCTGATTTTATTAGTACTCCTAAAGCATGACAACCCAGAGTTAAGACCAGGATGCAGAGCTGTAGTCTTACACACCTCTCTGCAGTTTCCTCACAGCTGTCACCCTCCAGTAATTCAGTTAATTCAGTTAATTTTATTGAGACTGTGTCTGTCCCCCGACCACCAAAATTCAATAAATTAATCAAATCAAAAATATACAAAAGAAATAGTAACCACAAAAATTTAATAAAAATTAATACCTCTATTTCAACAGAGCAAAGAGACAGGAAAATTAAATGTGGTCTGTTAAATATTAGATCTCTCTTGTCTAAATCTCTGCTAGTAAATGAGTTGATAACTGATCACCAGATTGATTTGTTCTGTTTGACTGAAACCTGGTTGCAGCAGGAAGAATTTGTTAGCCTAAACGAATCAACTCCCCCTAGTCATATTAACTGTCATATTCCTCGAATCACAGGCCGAGGAGGAGGAGTAGCAGCAATCTACCATTCTAGTTTAAAATTGAACCAGAGGCCTAAACCTGATTACAGCTCATTTGAAAATCTCACTCTTAGTCTCTCTCATCCAAATTTGAAAGCTCAGAAACCAGTTTTATTTGTTGTTATATATCGTCCTCCTGCTCCTTATTCTGAGTTTTTATCTCAATTCTCAGACTTTTTATCTGAATTAGTGCTCAGTTCAGACAAAGTTATTATTGTGGGTGACTTTAACATTCATGTTGACGTAGACAGCGACAGCCTTACAACAGCTTTTAATTCATTATTAGACTCAATTGGGTTTTCTCAACATGTAAATAAACCAACTCATAGTTTTAATCACACTCTTGACCTTGTCCTGACTTATGGCTTAGAAATTGAAGAGTTAACAGTATTTCCCCAGAACCCTCTTCTTTCTGACCATTTTATGATAACATTTCAATTTAAAGTAAAGGATTGTTTAGCAGCTGAGAACAAATATCATTACAGTAGGTGTTTGTCTGACAATTCAGTATCTAAATTTAAGGAAATAATACCCTCACTGTTTACTTCAGCAACATTTACTGATAAATCAGAAGGCAAATATTATTATTTTACCCCCACAGAAGTGGATTATTATGTTAATAATGCTTCAGCCTCACTGCGTACAACTCTTGATAGTGTTGCACCTGTAAAAAAGAAAGTTATATCTCAGAGAAGACTTGCTCCTTGGTATAATTCCCAGCTGCGGACTTTAAAGCAGGCATCCCGAAAGCTGGAAAGAAAGTGGTATTCCACTAATTCAGAGGTAGTGTATGTGGCTTGGAAAAATAGTCTAGTAATCTATAAAAAAGCTCTTCATAATGCCAGGACAACTTATTATTCATCTTTAATAGATGAGAACAAGAACAACCCTAGGTTTCTCTTTAGCACTGTAGCCAGGCTGACAAAGAGTCAGAGCTCTGTTGAACCTTGTATTCCTTTAGCTTTAACCAGTAACGACTTCATGAGCTTCTTTACACAGAAAATAGTTATGATTAGAGATAAAATTAATCTGGCCCTTCCTACAAATGTCACAGATGCTTTTGAATTGGCTGTTAGACCTGATGAATCTTTAGAATTCTTCACTCCTATATGTCTCTCTGAACTAATTTCAACAGTTTCTACATCCAAACCATCAACATGTCTTTTAGATCCTATCCCAACTAGACTCTTCAAGGAGATTTTACCTTTAATTAATTCTTCAATGTTAGATCTGATTAATCTCTCTCTAGTAACAGGCTATGTACCACAGGCTTTTAAGGTTGCTGTCATCAAACCTTTGCTTAAAAAGCCCACTTTAGATCCAGATGTGTTAGCTAACTATAGACCGATATCCAACCTACCATTTCTCTCTAAAATTCTGGAAAGAACAGTTGCAAATCAATTGTGTGAACACCTACAAAGGAATAATTTGTTTGAAATGTTTCAGTCAGGCTTCAGAGTGCATCATAGCACAGAAACAGCTCTAGTGAAAGTTACTAATGACCTTCTCATAGCATCAGATAATGGACTAGTCTCTATACTTGTTTTGTTAGATCTTAGTGCAGCGTTTGACACAATCGACCACAAAATTTTATTACAGCGTCTAGAATATTCAATTGGCATTAAAGGGACAGCACTGGATTGGTTTAAATCCTACTTATCAGATAGGTTCCAGTTTGTGCATGTCAACAATAACTCTTCTGAGCAGACTAAAGTTAATCACGGAGTTCCTCAGGGTTCTGTCTTAGGACCGATACTTTTCACATTATACATGCTTCCTTTAGGCAATATTATTAGGAAGCATTGTATTAACTTCCATTGTTATGCAGATGACACACAATTGTATTTATCTATGAAGCCAGATGAAACTGATCAGTTAGCTAGACTGCAAGATTGTCTTAAGGACATTAAAACCTGGATGACTTTTAACTTCCTACTGCTAAATTCAGACAAAACTGAAGTCATTGTATTTGGCCCCAAACATCTTAGAAACTCGCTTTCAAAGCAAATAGTTACTCTGGATGGCATCACATTGGCCTCCAGTACTACTGTGAGGAATCTTGGAGTTATTTTTGACCAGGACATGTCCTTTAACTCACACATAAAGCAAGTCTGTAGGACTTCCTTTTTTCACCTGCGTAATATTGTAAAAATCAGGAACATTCTGTCTCAGAGTGATGCAGAAAAATTAGTTCATGCTTTTGTTACTTCCAGGCTTGACTATTGCAATTCCTTATTATCGGGTTGTCCAAATAGCTCTCTCAAACATCTACAGTTGATCCAAAACGCTGCTGCGAGAGTACTGACAGGAGTTAGCAAAAGAGATCATATTTCCCCTATACTTGCTTCTCTTCACTGGCTTCCTGTTAAATCCAGAATAGAATTTAAAATCCTTCTTCTGACATATAAAGCTCTTAATAACCAATCTCCATCATATCTTAAAGATCTGATAGTACCTTATTATCCTAGTAGAACTCTTCGCTCTCAAACTGCAGGCTTACTTGTTGTTCCTAGAATTTCTAAAAGTAGAATGGGAGGCAGAGCCTTCAGTTATCAGGCGCCTCTCCTGTGGAACCTGCTCCCAGTTTGGGTTCGGGAGGCAGACACCCTCTCTATTTTTAAGACCAGGCTTAAAGCGTTCCTTTTTGACAAATCTTATAGTTGGGGCTGACTGGGTGACCCACAGAGGTTCGGCTTGTGTCTTCATTGTACAGCTGACTCCTTCTTGGACGTCCCTTCGTTCTGCCCCTAGTCATGCTGCTATAGGCCTAGGCTGCTGGGGGACTTTTCTTGACGCACTGAGCCCTTCTCTATCTACCTTTACATTTAATATGTATACCGTTATTGCAGTACATTCACTCTGTTTCCCCCTGTGCTATTTCTCCGAGTGTCCCTGGTCCCAGAGCTGGATGCTTCAGATCTGCGGTCGATGTTCCACCAGCTGGTCCAGTCTCCACCATGTCCACTGTGGGATGCTGCTACTGACCTTCCACCAGCCCTCTGCTTCCAATTCCCTTTTTCCACGAGTCAACTCTGCATCGCCTTCAATATACTGTTATGCTAACTTACATACTGTTTGAATTTTACTGCTAGCTATATAAGGAGTATGTTTAATGTCAGAGCCGTACATCATAAGAGTAAACTATGAGTCAGTTTTCAATGTTAGCTTATACTTTGTCTGTGTCACATATCCTGTCATGCATGTATTCAAATGTGTGTTGTGTTTTCCTTGCTTTCTCACCCCTCCCTCTTCTCCCATCCCTCCCCCTTGCCCTCTTCTGTCCTTCTCAACCCGCCCGGCCAGCAGGCAGATGGGTCCCCCCTATTTAGAGCCGGGTTCTGCTCGAGGTTTCTTCCCTGTTAAAAGGGTGTTTTTCCTTGCCACTGTCGCCTTTGGGCTTGCTCTGGGGGTCAGGCATATGGGTTCTGTAAAGCGTCTTGAGACGATTTGACTGTAATTGACGCTATATAAATAAAATTGAATTGAATTGAATTGAATTGAATCTGATAGAACTGGACCTGAGCTACAATGACCTGAAGGATTCAGGAGGAGTGAAGCATCTCTGTGATGGACTGCAGAGTCCAAACTGTAAACTGGAGACTCTCGGGTCAGTTTCAATATATTCAATCCAGTACTGGTTTCTGGTTCCCTGAAAACAGTGTGAAGATGTTTGAGATTGTTGAAGTGTGAATAAATGCCCTGATCAGCTGACTGCAGAGTTCCAGATGGAGGACAGAATCCACAGTCCTGCTGTGTGTCTGAATGTAAAGCTGATGTGAAAGTGATGTGAGGCTTCAGCAGTGTGACTTCCACACATCCAGTCAGTGTGTTTGTGTTTCCACAGTGTTTGTGCTGAGCTGCAGTGGAGCCTCAGGAAGTCAAAGAGGAGTTTAGTTGTCAACAGTGTGGAAGTTGATTAGTGTGAGTCAGAAGCTGAAGCTTGATGTTAGTGTGAGCTGAGCTGATGAAGTGATTCCTTCCAGTGGAGTTGTGTTAGGAAGAGAGCAGTGGACAGTCAGTGTGGACAGCAGGAATCAGAATCCCTCTGTAATGTACAGATGACATGTGACTGTTGTTGAAGACACACTGGAAGATGTGAAGGAGACAAAGCTAGCAAGCTGATTTCCACAGAAGAAGGTGATGGAATAAATGGAAGAATGAAGAGATTTGATGTTGATCCTGTAATGAGAGAGTGGACTGAGGTCAGCAGATGTTACTGATGTGTGGACATGAATAGGTGGATGAATGTTGTGCTGACATGTGGATGATGTGTGTAGAAGGCTGACATGATGATGATCCACAATAAGAGAAGGACAAAGTCACTGTGCTGCTTTTAGAGAAAAGCTGATTGATGAGGACAAAGTAATGTTGATCTGCACATTCAGAACCTGAACACATCTGATGGACCATCAATGATTTTATACACCTCTTTGATTCTTTATTCAGGTTGAGGGGCTGCAGGTTGCCAGAGATCAGCTGTGATTCTCTGGTCTCAGCTCTGAAGTCCAACCCCTCCCATCTGGAACATCTGGACCTGAGTCACAACGACCTACATGATCCAGGAGTGAAACATCTGAGTGGTTTTGTGGAGAGTCCAGACTGCATCCTGAAGACTCTGAGGTCAGACATCATGTTTTCTTTGTGCTCTGAGATAAATGTGATGTAAAGTTGTGGTGACTCTAAACTGCAGCCATCAAGCTGATGTTCTACTGAGGATCTTCATGGGACTGTCTGTTTTCTTCTTCTCTGCTTTAGTCCTTTGACTGTGGCAGAGAAATGTTGATCTGAGCATTTCAAAGCTGAATAGAAGTAGAAAAATCCTCCAGTGAATAACTGACAGTTTTTATTTAAAACTGGCAGCAGGACAGCAACTAATAATGTTTTACTGGTAGCACTGGTCCAGCAGTCCTACCAACGCTTCTACCACAGACGAACCACTTCACTTGATGATATCTGCTTCATTCATGTGACTTCATCCACATGCGTTCTTTACTATGAGCGTCCTGCTTTTTATGAGCAGATCCTATTTTTAATGTTAAAACTGAAACTAAAATCATGGCAGTGATTAATGTTCAGTTTTTTTAGGGTAAACACTGTAGCTGCCATCAGTTTAAAGCCACTCCAAACACCTGACTGGTCGTCATTCATTCACAGAAATGCAGTGACTCAGTGTCCAGTTTTATCAATAATTTAGTTTATCAAATGTTGATCCCACTCTGCATTCCAGCTGTCATTAATATTAAAGAAAGCTCTTCTTCACGTGTTCTGTTTGGAGTTTCTATTTTCTAAACTTGGAACATTCTGCAGCTTCTCCAGCTCTGAACACATCATGGTGAGCAGCGTAGGGAGGAAGAAGGTGGTATGGAGGCTGGAGATGGTGTAAGCTGCTCAATAACCAAGCAGTAGCTGATGACACCTTGAGAGTTTCACCCAAGAAATGTTTATTTTTTAACCTCTGACTAATACCAGCAGCATGGGAGACACCCAGGTTCATAAAAAGACGACATGTGAGATGAGGTTCAGTAAATGAACGATTAAGGTTACTTTATTAAACGGTTTGAATCGCATAAAACTACTGAAGACCTCATGCATACTGTTATAAAGAGGGTGAAGTGGACCAGATTAAAGCTGGGCTGACCTACAGAAGGTGTTCAGGAGTTAATCCCAGAGAGAGTCCCTCCATGGAAACACACAAACACTGGTAAAGGTTTAAAACCAGGTGTAGACGGCACACAGGGAGGAGATATGAGCAAACCAAACTGTCAAATCGACCAAATGAAAGGAAAAACCTTAAATTTAACCTGTGACAGTCTCCTATTTACAAACTAATAAACCAAATCACCACTGCTGAGATGAGCAACAGTTTAACTGGAGATTAACCAAATAAACTGTGAGAAGAAAACGGACAAACTCAACTAAAAGTTACTGCAACCTCAAAGAACTAAAAACTCCACAAAGCAAAATCAGTCACAGGGGAATTAAAAATACAGTCAAAACTGAACAAAATAACTCTTAATTGCATGTATGGAGTATTTAGCCTCAGCTGCTAGCTAAAACATGTATGTTTACCACACATGCAGCATCGATAAACAGTGAAAACAAACGACCTGCCAGCAGCAGGCAGTGAGGGAAGTCACACAAGAATAGAGGAGATCACCACGATGTCTGGAAATGTAGAAATAATTAAGATGATGACCTGATGTGGTCAGAATAAAGCAGCAACAGCTTCATACCTGCAACAATTAGACATAAGGTGACGGACAGAGGGAGAGAGCTCAGAGTGTCACCATCCACACTTTGAAGGAGACCAACCTAACTGATGGCTGACAATCTCTGAAACATCAAGAGGGAAAATAAAAGCCCTGGCAGGACCATCAATGCTGCTTCAGCATGAGGACACTGAATGATTTCAAGCTCTGTATCCAAAACTCACATCTTTTATTCTTTATTCAGATTGGAGGGCTGCAGTTTGTCAGAGATCAGCTGTGATTCTCTGGTCTCAGCTCTGAAGTCCAACCCCTCACATCTGGAACATCTGGACCTGAGCTGGAACAAAGACCTGAAGGATTCAGGAGTGAAACATCTGAGTGGTTTTGTGGAGAGTCCAGACTGCATCCTGAAGACTCTGAGGTCAATTCACTGACTGTCTGTTACTGTTGTAGATCTGATGTGTTTAATGACAACTGAAGCTCATTTCTGTTCAACAGAACTTCCATCCATGAAGCTGTAAATCTGCTCTGGTTCACATTTTCTGTTTTTTGTTCTAAATTCAGTTTGTTGTGACCAAAGTGGAGTGTTTGTATCAGAAAGTGTGTAAAATGTTGTTAGTTGTTAAAGTAAATGAATGTTTGTAGTTTGAGCTGAAGAGTCACATCTGGATCCAGAAGATCCTCTGAACTCAGATCAGTTTGAAGAGACAAAGTTTAGGGAGTGAAGTCTAAATATTTGTTTGGTTTGTGTTGAGTTTTATTTGACTGATCCTGTTGATGATGCAGCATGTTACTGATGTGTGGACATGAATAGGTGGATGAATGTTGTGCTGACATGTGGATGATGTGTGTAGAAGGCTGACATGATGATGATCCACAATAAGAGAAGGACAAAGTCACTGTGCTGCTTTTAGAGAAAAGCTGATTGATGAGGACAAAGTAATGTTGATCTGCACATTCAGAACCTGAACACATCTGATGGATCATCAATGATTTTATACACATCTTTTCTTTATTCAGATTGGAGGCCTGCAGTTTGTCAGAGATCAGCTGTGATTCTCTGAGCTCAGCTCTGAAGTCCAACCCCTCCCATCTGGAACATCTGAACCTGAGTCAGAACGACCTGAAGGATTCATCAGTGAAACATCTGAGTGGTTTTGTGGAGAGTCCAGACTGCATCCTGAAGACTCTGAGGTCAGACATCATGTTTTGTTTGTGTGCTGAGATGAATGTGATGTAAAGTTGTGGTGACTCTAAACTGCAGCCATCAGGCTGATGTTCTACTGATCCACACTGAGATCTTCATGGGAACGTCTGTTTTCTTCTCTGCTTTAGTCCTTTGACTGTGGCAGAGAAATGTTGATCTGCACATTCAGAACCTGAACACATTTGATGGACCATCAATGATTTTATACACATCTTTGATTCTTTATTCAGATTGGTGTGGTGCAGTTTGTCAGAGATCAGCTGTGATTCTCTGGTCTCAGCTCTGAAGTCCAACCCCTCCCATCTGGAACATCTGGACCTGAGCTGGAACGACCTGCAGGATTCATCAGTGAAACATCTGTTAGATCTTGTGGAGAGTCCAGACTGCAGCCTGAAGACCCTGAGGTCAGTAGAAGGTTCCATCAGTCTTTGCTGCTTCCAGCAGTTTTCTACTAACACAGTCAGTATCAAAGCAAAGATCCAGTGTCTCCTGTAAACCTGCAGCTTCTCAGTGAAGCTGTGAGAGCAGAATGGAGACAGAAACACAGAGACAGCAGTCAGCCAATCAGAGGAGCCACAAGCTTGTTGTCATGGTGTGTTTGATGGATGTGAAGCCGACTGTTGTTGTGTTGAGGAAATAAAGCTGATTCCAGATGTGCAGACAGTGGTCCTCCTTCATCAAAGTGTCCATCAGATCTGATCTCACCGTTTGTTGTCTCATTCCAACAGTGATCAGCTGATCAGTGTGATGTTTGTCACAGCTCTGAGATCAGTGAGACTGAAGCCTGCAAACCAGCGCCTCTTATTTCACAGCAGCAGCATCACATGGAGGAACCATGAGGTGTTTGTACAGAGCAGAAGCTCTGCTCAGGTCCAGCAGCCACATCTGGATGTGTGTCCTTGTGTGTGCTTTGATCCAGATGTGTTGACTGCCAGCCTCCATGTTGGTTTGTCAGCTGATGTTTTCAGAGCAGATGAGATGTTGATGGACACTCAGAGACTGTTGGTTTAAATGGAGCAGCAGTAAATCCATGAGTGAAGAGTTTGTGCAGTCATGAAGCTTGATGACTGTCAGCAGTTTGTTTCCACTGTGGACTGCAGTGAAATGTGCAGAGAAACACACCTGATGCTGATCAAACTCATTCATCTCCTCTCATCTTTCTTCTTCTCTCTGCAGATGGGAGTCATGGTGGTGATCAGGACGGTGTTTGTGCTGAGAGGATGAAGTGTGTCCTGATGATCCAGAGGTTGAAGCAGCAGCTGGTGTGTAGAGACTCTGACTGGACCATGTTACTGGGAGGTGGACTGGGAACCAGTGTAAAGTGTGTTGTTCTCACTGTATAGTTTAGTGTTGCAGCTCCACACTGAATGATGAAGTGCAGTTAATGTTGACATGATCTGTTGGAGGTTGATGTCAGGTTGCAGAGTGTGCAGGAAGTTTCAGGATGTTTGTGTCGGTGCAGGATTCTATTTCAGTTGACTTTCTATCTGCAGTCAAAGTTGTTGAGCTTCTCTACCTGCAGCACATTGAGCTGATGAGAACAAAGTGTCCTGGAAACATGTCAGCTGAAGCCTTGGAGCCCAGACAGAGTTTAAGGAAGCACATGAACTTTTTTACTCATTCTTTGAAAATATTTACATGAATTTTCTTTCCAAATTTTGGGGATTTTTTTTAAATAAAACTTTTCAGGGAAATTTTAAGGAACTATTGGAATTTTGTGAAGTTTTTTGCAAATTTTCAGAAATTTTGCTGAACACTTATTTTTCAGACAGGAAACAATAATTTTTGGTGCCTGTAAATAACGGGAAGGTTAAAGCAGATGTGTATTAATGCTGCATTCATGGCATGAAATGTCAAATAAAATGGATTTTGCCAAAACAAAAGTGAACTAAGTGGAGTTTATCGGGTATATCAGTGCTGTATCTACTTACACATGTTAATGTCTATCCCTGTATGTGTGTCTATACTGACTACTAACCAGAAGTTTGGACACACCTCAGTGATTTTTATTAGCAAATAAATGCTTATTTGTGTAGTAGGCTGTGATTCGTGCTAATGTACAGTAGGAGTGAGTTTATCTGTTTTTCTCAGGGAGGTATTTGCTGTTTTTATTCTACCAGTGTGTGTTTTGTCAGGCTGTCTTGCTCAACAGAATAAAGTTGTTTTTTTTGTTTGTTTGTTTGCTATTTTGGTCCTGCTGACTCTGAATTTACACATTACCACTGCTTTGTTTTATCACTTCACACTTACTGTTGATTTTCCCAGAGAAAACACATTTTGTGGATGCTTGGAACCAGTGAAGGATGGTTTGTCATGTTTCCGTCTAGCAACCCCTAGGCTGGGTGTAGCAATAGTTCTGATGTCTTCAGTATTAATCTACAATATATGAAATAATTAAACTTGAATGAGAAGGCGTGTCCAAACTTTGGACTGGTTGTGTGCATATATATGTTTTTAATGAAGGTAAAAATAAAATAAAGACAATGTGGAAATCTGGAACATTTGCTGACCGAAGGAAAAACAAAAACAAAATGTCGAAAAAAATATGCATAAAAAAATTCCCAAAAAAGAATATCTGGCGTCCTTGTTGCTGAATAATATGTTGAAAATATTCTTCATGAAACTCATGTTGACAGGAAAAAAATGTTAAAACACAAAACTTTCAAACCCTGTAAAGATAAATAAAAAACAAATAATTTAAATATGCCACCATGACTGACACAAAAACTGAAAATAATATTAATAATAGTCAATAAATAAACATTTTAAGTCCGGTAATTTTGCTGCCAGAAACAACATATATTTTCAAAAAGGTACATAAAAAATTTAAAGTGAAAGAGAATGTGAAAATATTTTGCTGTCAGAAAATAAAAGCATGTAAAAAAAAATTAAAATATCAAAATCTGTCATCCTTTTTAGTGAAAAAATTGTTGAAAACATTCGTCATAAAAATAAAAAAATTAAGTAAAAAATAATACAGTGAAAATCCAGCACCCATACTTCCAGAAAAAATATGCGAAAACACAAGACATCAAAACATGCGGCAAAACTTACAATAAAAATGTGTAAAAAAAAACAACAACCAACAACTGTAAAATAATAATAAATAAAAACGTAAAATCTGAAAATCTGGTACCCTTACTGCCACAAACAGCAACAAAAACATATTGTTATTATTATTTTATAAGGGTGCATTAAATAAATTAATTAAAGAGAATTTAGATATTTGGTACCTTTGCTGATTAAAAAGAATCTGATTAAATACCGAACATTAAAAACTTTTAAGAAGTCATTCAGGAAGCATGCTTTAGAAAATTCTGGAGGAAAAAAAGTGAAAATCTGATGCTTTTGCTGCAAAAAAAAGTTTTAAAAGTTCAATATAAAATAAATAAGTAAGTAAGTAAATAAATAAATAAATATCTTTAAAAACTGTTTAAAATTGTCCTGTAACAACAATGCAAGAAAGGTAGACCTTGTTTTTATAAAACATGTAGCGAGTGTATTTCTGTTGCTGCCGTTCCTCCTCCAGACCGGAAAGTGGCGCCGCTCACCGGATGTTGTTAGCTGCCGTTAATACAGAAAAAGAAGAAGTTGTCAACATTCGGAGCAGCCGGGCGGCTATAGAGCTGCTAATGGAGGCTCAACATTAGCGGATAAAAAGCTTCATATTAGTCTGTGACCGGTCCAGTCCAGTTATGGCTCATCTGACTCAAAATCCCGCCGACAAGGAGAGGTGAGTTTGTAGCAGCTAGCCCGTTAGCAAGCTCGGCTAACAGGCTAGCGGTTAGCTCACACGGACTTCTACAGACTTTTTCTGGATTTAAGAGCAGCTCTGGTCCCTGAAAACCAAGCTGCGTTTTAGTAGTTATTTTAGTAAACATACGGATCATGAAGGACAAGTTTAGAGTTCGGTTTTGTTTGAGTTTGATGTTAAAGTCCTTAAAAATATGCTTTTTAAAAATGGGATTTGCACGGTTGATGGTCTGATAGTTGGAATGTTTCGCTAAAACTTATTAAACACTGTTATACATTTTAAAAGGGTATTTTTAATTCGTCATGTGTCATGCTTTATTATTTTATGTTTTCGTTGTCAGAATAAGAATATTAAAGGTTTAGTTTATATATGAAGTTTGTCCCTTCCGTCGCTCCGTTTAGATGACGTGTTCCAGCCTCACGTGCACTGATCCACTAATATTTAAATAAATCTAGTAAACAGGAAGATTTTAACCTTTTAGCTTTTGTTTCTTACTTTTTAACTGATTTTCACGGGTTTACTGAATTACAGTCACTAGTCACTTTTCCTATTTTGTTATTTTCTAGGTTTAAAAAAAAACATGTTAATTTATATTCTGAATTTGAAAAACGCACAAAAAACGGGTCAAACCTGTAAGTAACGTCGACATCAGAAGTCTGTGTTTCTATAAATATTATTCCATCCTTTTAGATTCAGATTCAGAAAACTTTATTTATCACCAGGGGGCAATTATAACAACGTTTAACTGTAAAATTCTACTATTTTTTTCCATTTAAATGAGCAAAAATGTCATTATTTTACTAATATTTGTTGTTATTTGAATGAAATTTGAGATTGTTAGCAAAGTCAAAGAAAAAAACATTAATTTACTTGTCAAATGTAAAAAAACAAACAAAATAAAACTATAAATAACATCCACATCAACAGTCTCTATTTTTATAAATAGTATTTCATCGTTTTACGTTTGACTGTAAAATGCTAAAATACTACCGTTTTATTCCATTTAAATGAGCAAAACTGTCATTATTTGACTAGTATTTGTTGTTCTTTGAAAGAAAATGAAGATTATTAAGGATTTCTTTCTTCTTTGTTAAAAGGTTTTTCCTGTTTTGTTGCCAGATAGAATCTAGTACAGTCACAGAAATGAGGAATGTAAAAAATAAAAGCTAAAAACTGTAAATAACGTCCACATCATCAGTCTGTAACTTGTTTTACAGTTTTATTGTTTTTACTGTGTGTAAATGAGCAGAAAAGGCTTGAAAAACGCAGTTAAAATTATTGAACTTTTTTTAATCTCATTTTTGATTTGCGCCATAAAATAGACGTTTAAAATTAAAACTGAATGAATGTGATAAAGTCTCTCTCCTTCCTGCCAGAATAAACATGATAAAAACACACTGCATTAAAGAGAACATGTTTAAAGTCATTTCTGGTTCTTAGGAGCAGATTATCTTTAATAATCCCTCAGCAGGACGTTGGAGCATTACAGCAGGAAAAATATTAGCAGGAACTCATAAAGTATGGATGTTACACAGGATTATTCAGTAGAACAGGAGTCAGTCTGAGTCCTAAAACTGTTTATTTGTTATTTAAGAACCAAAACTAACATCTGGAAAATACTTTTGGATGAAATTTAGAATTTAATCTGTGAACTTTTGTGTTTTCACCTTCAAAAAGAAGCACGGAAAGCCATTTAAATATTAAATATCTGCAGAAATAAAACTGCAACAGTCATGAAATGTGGAGAGAACAGAACCAGAACAGTTTCTATTAGATCTGAAGGACTGGATGGATCCAACAGAGAACAGAACCAGAACAGTTTCTATTAGATCTGAAGGACTGGATGGATCCAACAGAGAACAGAACCAGAACAGTTTCTATTAGATCTGAAGGACTGGATGGATCCAACAGAGAACACAGTCTAATTATTGGGCCTTGAAGACAGAAAAAAGTGCCAAACTTCAATAAAGTTCCTGGGAGGATTTATCTATGGATGGATCCATGTTTCTACTTTTTGTTCCAGGTTCATCTGCGTCTATCCGATCTACATCAACAGTAAGAAGACGCTGGCTGAAGGTCGAAGGATCCCAACAGAGAAGGTTCGTATCACGTCTCACCAGCAGAACATCACTGTTAGAGCCGAAAAATCCACCAGAGAACCTCCTCAGAACTATCAGAAAGGAAATTTTCACAGATCTGTTTGATTTTTTTTTAGATAATAATTTCTCCAATTTTGGACTGTCTGATGCCAAAAAATGCGCTACTTCAAACTGAAAATACACGACTTTTCAAAATAAAAGCTTGAGATCCTCACCTGCAGTTCATGTGTCTGCAGGCCGTGGAGAACCCGTCCTGTGCTGAGATCAGAGATGTTCTGACAGCGGCAGGGATGAACGTCTACGTGGAGGTAAGACCTGACATCGCTCTGATGTCGCTCTGACATCATGTGACTTCATCATGCGTGTGTTTTCCAGAACAAGATGCATCCCAGAGAGTGGAACCGGGACGTCCAGTTCAGAGGGAGGGTCCGAGTGCAGATGAAGCAGGCAGACGGCAGCTTGTGTCAGGAAAAGTTCACATCCCGTAAGGAAGATACACAAAATGACCATAAATATGCACAAAATGACCACAAAGAGACACAAAATGACCACAAAGACACACAAAACAACCACAAAGAGACACAAAAGGACCACAATGTTTCGTCATAGCTCCTACAGGTAAAGACGTGATGTTTGTGTCGTCCTACAGGTAAAGACGTGATGTTCTATGTAGCAGAGATGATCCCTAAACTAAAGACTCGGACTCAGAAGGGCGGTGGAAGCGACACGAGTTCTCAGCAGGGAGAAGGAGGCAAGAAGAGCAAGAAAAAGAAGAAATGAACTCAGAGAAATGAGAAGATCGTTTCATTTTTAAGTTTAAGCTCATCGGTTGTTTAGATCAAGAGTCGGAGTGAATCAAACCCTGAACTCCAACGGTCTCTAAGGGTTTATTGTCCGTGAAAAGTTCAGCTCAGTCTGCTCCCAAAACATTTCAGTTTAATTCTTTCCATGTGGAGCGTTTATTACCAACCAGCTGAGTTCTGGGAGGACAGAGAAGAATAGAAGAAGGTGTTTCCTTCTGTCATGTGTTGTTAACATCACTTTGTGTCTTTACATGAATAAAAAGTTAATTTTCTCACTGATGTCGCTTTTATTGGTGTAAATCAGAAGCTCTGCATGATTCATGTTCGAACAGGAGAACATCATGAGCAGCCTCACACGTCAACAAACGACTGCAGAGACACAAAACGAGGCCACAATCATGGAAGACAGACGCAAAACAATGAAACAGAGACACAAAATGACCACAAAAATCAACCACAGAGACAAAATGACCACAAAGACATGCAGAATGATGATAAATACACAAAAAGACCACAAAGAGAAACAAAACAATCTTCAAAAAACGAAACATCCACAAAGAGGAATGCAAAATGACAAATACACAAAAAGACCGCATAGACAAAATGACAGAAACACAACATGACCAAAAATAAACAGAAAGGCATGGAAAATGACAATTATCCCAAGCAACCACAAAGAGATGCAAAAACAGACACAAAATGACACCAAAAATACAAAAAACAACCACAAAGAGATGCAGAAAGGGATTGAAAATGGTGACAAATACACATAAAGACACAAAACGATCAAAATAGACACAGAAAGAGATGCAAAACGATGGCAAAGACACAAAACAACCACCAACAGCAGCTTCAAAGATTCTTAAATTAATTTCTTGACAGCTGGAGGTTTAAAAGTTTACTTTCCCACTCGCCCTGAACGCAGCATCACGCCGGGATGTTTACATGCGGTTGCTAGGCGACCTCCGGCTGAGTTTCCACCCAGGTAACCGACCCGTCTGGTGCTCGTTGCTCCGATGGACTCGACCCGGGCTCCGGTGGCCTTCGGCCGGTGGGACGTTCCGCTGCTGTTCGGGCGGCTGCAGCAGCCGGAGGCCGCCGAGAGGCTCCGATCTCTGGCTTCACTCTGCGATCTGATGAGGGACCCGGAGCGGCTCTACCGGACCGTGACCGGCGGTAAGACCGAGTCCAGCCCGGTCCGCTGGTACTAGTAACAGAGTCCCAGTAAAACCAGGAGAACATGATACGAGTAGAAAGACTACATGAGATCATCAACATTTGAGCATTAATGTAAAAACAGCATCAAGGTTTAGCACATTTAAAGATTATTTTCATCAGGAATCACCTCATCAGTTAATCAGAATAGTTTTCAGTGTTGTCACAGTTACCCGAAAAAATATAATTTAAAAATCAGCTGATTAATAAAACACACGTGGTGCTTTTGAATGAAGAAAGTTTCAGATTCACTACCTAGCTAACGAGCTAACTCCGCGTTAAGCTAATGTTACGCTAGTTAGCTCGCTATAGCACTAGCTAGTTACCTAACTGGCTGTTTGTTGCCCTGCTGACATTTTAAGCTAATAACGTTATGCCAGTTGGGTCACTGTAGCACTAGTTTAGCTAATTAGCTGTTCTCATGGTAAGCCACATAATACTACTACTACTACTACTACTACTACTAATAATAATAATAATAATAACAATAACAATAATAATAATAATGCCACTTTAGCTCGCTGTTGCATGAGCTATGTAAGTAACTACTTGACTTAATGAAGCTAATTGTTCTGCCATTTAATTCGCTATAGCACTAGCTAACTAGCTATGATTTTATGCTAGCTTACTAATGTAAGCTCTTTTAGCTTACTGTAGTACTACTGAGCTAACTAGCCGAGTTCATGTTAAGCTAATCATGCCAAATTAGCTTGGTGTAGCATTAGCTAACTGACTCTATGTTAATCTATTTACATTAGCTTGGTGTAGCCTTAGCTAACTAACTGACTTTATGCTAATCTATTTACATTAGCTTGGTGTAGCATTAGCTAACTGACTTTATGCTAATCTATTTACATTAGCTTGGTGTAGCCTTAGCTAACTAACTGACTTTATGCTAATCTATTTACATTAGCTTGGTGTAGCATTAGCTAACTGACTTAAATCTTTGGCTGCTGTATCAGAAGCTGCTGGTGTTAAGTAATTTTATGATCATTAATGCGAATATTAATCATAATAACGTCTCAGTGACATTTCTCTAGATCTGATTCACTTTGTTCTTAATAATTAATGAATAGTGAAATAATTTCTGCATCAGTTATCGGACATTTAAAGTTTGAGACTTTATTCTAAAACATAAATATTAGTTTGTTTGGATCAAAATGATGCATTTAGTTTTATAGAATAATACATTTGTGAGTTATTTAGCTGCTGATGTTCCCATTGAAATACTTTATTATATGCAGATATTTTAAACAGACAAGTTTAAAGACAATACTTTGGTCTGTTCACTACGACTGGTACTTTAACTTCTGATGTAATCTGAGTACTTCTTCCTCTACTTTAACCTTCAGGTATTTATGTGTTTCTACTCAGGAAATATTTTATGCTATGAGCACACGTTTGTTCAGTAAAATAACATTTTCTTCACATTAGTTTCAAGAACTTCAAGTCCGTTTGTGTCTTTGAGCAAAATAAATCAAACTGAAGATGAAGCGTCGTGTTCCAGCAGTTTAAATAAATGAAAACGTTTGGACGACAGACTTGTTTTTGTTCTCCTGCAGGTTTTCTGGAGCAGCTTCTGGATCTGTTGAAGGATGAAGATCCGTCAGTCCGATCCAGAACCTGTGAGCTGCTTCACCTGGTGACGGCTCACAGCATCGGCAGGTAAAAGCACCCGAAACACCTAAAACAAAGACACAAACAACCTAAAAAAGACACAAAACAACCACAAAAAGACACAAAAACACAAAAAGACACAAAACAACCACAAAATACACAAAACAATCACAAAGACACAAAACGACCTCAAAAAGACACAAAACAACCTCAAAAGACACAAAACAACCACAAAGGAAACAGAAAAGCGATTACATCTACTGTATATGAAGCTTTTTGTTGTCGCAGTGCTGTGCAGTGACCAGCAGGGGTCAGTGTGAGGCAGTGCTGAGGAAATGGAATAGCGTTTACATACATAAATAAAAACACAGAACAACAACAACAAATGACCACAAACAGGCAGCAAGCTCTTTTCAGCATTTGAAAGTCAAATTAAATTCTGATTATTTAAACAGCACAGTTATGAGTCAGGCAGCAAAATTATGGACAAAAAACAACACAGACAAGAGGATGAAAACTCTTCTAAATAAAAATAAAATTCATTTTAAATATAAATAAGGAAACACAGAAAGTCTGAAAAAATATGAAGACAATAAAACAAATATAAAAATATAAAATTCAACACAGAAAACCAAATGAAAACTTTAATGTAGAATATAATCAATAAAAATTAAATAAATATTATACAGTAAAAATAACAGAAAACAAGATGAAAATTCATAGAAATAAATTAATAAAACAAAATCAAATAAATATGAAATACTTCTAATTTAATTTACTTACAAAACAAAATAAAACAATATTAAATATTTAAAAAACAACAGAAAAATATGTGAAATTGTTTTATAAATATAAAAACCTAAAGAACAACACAGAAAACAGGATTAAAAGCTTGTGAAGCTGATTTATTAAAGGAAATCAAAGAAATATAAAATACTAAAGGATCAGAAAATACGAAAACAATTTGTAGGATTTATCTAAACAGGAAAATAAATAAATACAAAACAATAAAAACATTAAGACAGAAAACAGGCTAAAAATAGTAAAATAAATCTGCAAAAACAGGAAGGAAGAAAATACAAAAATGCGTAAAGTTCGTTTATAAAAAAAATAAATTACAAAATGAAAGGTGTTTATTCTACTTCCTGTTTAGGTCTGTTGAGCTGTTCTACTTCCTGTTTCCTCCTCAGACAGGCTGTTCTCTCCTCCTCCCTCCTCCCTCCACTAACTCAGCTCCTGGACGACTCCTCGTCCTCCTGTAGGATCAACACTCTCCGAGTTCTGAACCGCCTTGCTCTGCTGCCGGCAGGTTAGCTCCGCCCCCGAACATGCATCACTTCCTGTCTTTACCTGGTTATATATGTGTTTACCTCAATGTCGTCGTCCTGCAGGTGCAGAATCTCTCCTCTATCTGGTTCCTCAACTGATGCTGAAGCTCCAGCAGCAGGATAAAGATGATGGAGATGATGGGGATGAGGAAGAGGTCCTGCTGCTCTCCACCATCAGCTGCTGCTCCAGACTCGATGCTCTGCCGGCTCTGGCCTCAGACGGAGTCTCTCTGCTCGGCCGCAAACTGACCCGACGCTCCCCGGAGGTCCGCAGGGAGGCGGCGGCATCATTGATGGAGCTCAGGTGGAACGACACTTCATTGTTTGTTTGTTTGTTTGTTTGTTTGTTTTACAATACACTGGTTCCACTGTTTGTTTGTTTTTCTCAGTATGACCTGTGGAGGGGAAAGCGGCAGGTATGTGAGGGGGCGGTCCTTCCTGTCCTCATCGGTCTGCTGCAGGACGAAGACCTGGACGTTCGGGACCAACGCTGCCGGAGTCGTCATGCACGCGGCGATCATCACTGAAGGTACAAGAACTCCTGATGACGGGATGTCAGTGAACGCATCATAAGATAAGCTGTAGTTCCTGGTTGTTTCCAGCAGGTGGAGCCTGTTCCTGTTAATTCCTGTGGAGACAGAGGAGGTTAAAGCAGAGTGCATTGTGGGAGTTTAACTCGTGAAGGGGCACCATGACAAAGACTAATGAGAAGGTTAATCCTGTTAATGGATCACTTTCAAATTCAAACTGCAATAAAAGAAACGCCCATAATGTTACACAAACAGCAACAGAGACACACACTGCTGCAAAAGACATAAAACAGTCACGAGACAACAGAAAGGAGCTCAGGACAACAACAGAGACAAATGACACGACTGCAATGACAATTAAGCAAGCACAACACACAAAACAGCCACAGAGCACCAAGTTACCACAAAGAGACCAACACTACTGCAAGGAGACAAAAAAGTGACGCAAAACACCACAAATAGACACAAAATGACTCTAAAAAGACTCACAATGACCAGAAAGAGACACCAGCAACTAAAACCAACAAATAGTCACAGAAAACAGCCACACAACAGACAGAAAACGTTTCCAAAGTGGTCCAGCATGTTCTGGTCCTCTCACTGGTTCTGATTGTCCCTCCAGGGAAGCTCCGCTGTCTGCACCTGGACGTTGGTTCGGTTCTGCTGGACCTTCTGTCCAGGCAGCCGGAGGAAGACGAGCGGGTCCGAAGGCCTTGGTCCTCTACTCGCTCAGAGCTCTGACGGCGCTGGCCGAAGCTCCAGGCGGCCGCCGCCTTCTGCTGGAGCAGCTCCCCTGCTGGCCAGGAGGACCGAGGACCGGACCGGGACATCAGGAGGGCCGCTCAGGACCGCCGTCAGGGTGGTGACCTGGACCCCTGAAACCAGAACCAGGACAGGGACAGCAGCAGTTATCAGAAAAGGCTTCTACTCTGTAACCAAATGTCACATTAAAACTGTTCAGCACACAGGAAACTACCACAGAGACAAAGTCTGATTTATATAGAAATAAAAGACCACAGAGAGACAAAACTATTATTACGACAAATGAAGCAAAACACAAAATGACAAACAAAGACAAAAGTGTGAAAAAAGTACTGCAGAAATGGAAACCCCCACAAAGACACACAAAAAATGATGGAAACAAGACAGAGAACGACCACAAAGAGACAACAACATTGATTCCAAAATAGTAAAGATATTTAGTGAACACAGAGACACAAAGCAGCTGCAGAATATTAGATTATATGAATAAACAACAAACCACAAAAACACTTCTCAGCACACAAAATGACTTGTAATAGACAACAACCACAAAGACACACAAAAAGAGACAAAATTATTTACAAGTTTAAACACCACAGAGACACCAAACAGCTGCAGAGACACAGAAAACCACAGCAAAATATGAAACTATATGAAATAAAATAACTTGTAAAAACAACCAGAGGGACCAAAACACTCTACAACAACACAAAAACGACTGCAAATGCATAAAATGAACCACACAGACACACAAGCAAATGCAACACTACTGTCGAGGTGTAAAACAAACCCAGAGAGTCACAAGAAATGAGCACAAAGTCGTTGCTGTTAGATGTAAAACAACCAGAGGCTCCAAAAGGATGACAACAACACAAAACTACCACTAAGAGAGAGAAAGAACGACAACAAAGACACAAAACAGCCGCAGAAATAGAAAGTACGGCAAAATATGAGATTATATGAAACAAAACAACTAACAAAAACACCTCACAGCAACAAAACGACTGCAAAAAAGTGACTGCAAAGACACAAAATTATAACCAAGACAAGCTTAACAAACACAAAGACACAAACAAAGACAAAAGATGAAAAACATACTGCAGAAAGGAAAAAAAACCCTACAAAGACCCAAAAATGATGAAAGCAAGACAGAAACAAGATAAACCGTCTTCATACGACGGAATGAACCAGAGACTTGGAATTTAAGCTTTTATTCCTTTAATTAAAGCTGAAAATATTTAAATAACTGCTGTTAAATGATTCTTATTGAAATATTCTTCTGGACCTCAGCGGCTCCTCAGAGGCCCCTGCAGGGCCGCGGCCCGCTTTGATCCTGATGCCTGCTTCCTGTCTGACCTGCTGCTCTGAATGACCAGATTAAGGTCGAGAGAAGATTTAAAAGAGTCAGAAACAAAACACAGAAGAAGAACAAGGAAACAACAATACTGAAAGGAAAACACTGGAAATAAAAAAAAAAAAGAAAACTGATCTTAATTCTCAGTTTTCAATGTTTATTGGCATTTTAAAGATTTAATTTGTTTTATTAAATTATAGATAACTGATAATTCACAGAAAAAATACACATTAACTGGAAAAAGTCAATGAAACACCAGCTTATTATAAACAATAATTTCTTTATTTATTGAATTTTCTGTATTTAAATCAGCAAAAACTATTTTCTTGTTTTCTGGATTTTTGCTGTTATTTGAAGAATAATTGTGTTTGACAGATTTTATTCAATTAAAGATAATATTGAGTAAACTCACAGAAAAAAATATTAATTTATGCGTTAATATTGAAAGGAAAACTAAATAAAGTCAGAAATGTGTGTTTTTGCTGTAAAATTATAGTTTATTCATATATGATGGATTATTATTTAACAAATATATGCCAGATATTTTTTCCATTTTATTATTGTGAATTATGGTAATATGCCTCAGATAACACACACGCACATTTATATTTATTTATATTTATTGAGGTGATAAAAATGTAGTTATTCCAGCTCGTATTGACAGATCTTTATTTATTATATTTATAAATTTTAACCATTTAGTCTGAAAAGGAAAAAGTAATTATTTCATAAAATTGTGTTCATAATTTCCCTCAAATAACATACTTTCAATTTAAAAAAACTTTTAAAAATTTGGCACTATGAGTTGGAACAGCTTATTTTTAAATTAACTTTATAATAAATAAAATATATATAATTTCCCTCAACACTCTTATATAGTAAATATATATAATTTTTAAAAAAATAATCGGTCAGTACTAGGTGGGACAATATGTTTGTTTAACAGGAAAATAACCTTTATATATATATATATATATATATATATATATATATATATATATATATATATATATATATATATATGTATATGTATATGTATATATATATGTGTGTGTGTGTGTGTGTGTGTGTGTGTGTGTTATTTTCTTATATATATTCTTATATATATAATCATATATATATATATATATATATATATTATATATATATATATTGCTGGCTGGAATACCATTTTTTTCTTTTTATTATTATGTTACAAAATTAAATCATGAAGTAAAGCTAATTCTAATTTTTTCCTAAAGGTTTTCTGAGCAGAATCTTAAACTAAAATAACTTTTTATTATTATTTTTCGGTTCGTCTTCTTTCCTCTCCGTCATGCAGCGTCATGTTTAACTCCCCCCCCTGCTGCTGCTAAATGGATCCGTCCAGACACACACACACACACACACACACAAACACACACACTCTCTGACACACACTGACAGTAACGGACACACACACGTCGTCAGACAGCAGCGGGTCTGAACAGGTAAGACTCACCTTTCTGCGTCTTTCTGTGGCTGTCCTCCTGCTGCAGTATTTCTGTGTATTTATACATGATCCGGTGCTGCAGTTCTTATCTTACATGTGCAGTATATGATCTATAATATAGATTATAGATTGGAGAGTAACATACAGTCTCACGGAGCCGTTACTTTCTGCTGGATGAAACGCGGCTGCTTCCAGCGGCGCTTTGCTCGACCTTGTCCGGGGGACGCGCTGTTTGCGGGCTGCGGCGCACTGCAGCCCGGCGTGTCACCGCTCCGGCTCCTGGAGAGGTGACACGCCGGGCTGCAGTGCGCCTCGGCCGGCCAGACGGGCAACCCTCGTCCCGCTGCCCGGGGGTCTGGTGGTGGTGGTCTGTGAGGGATGTAGAGGTGTGAACAGGTAGAATTCCATCTGCTGGGCGATTATGTAAGAATGCTGAGGATGGAGGGAGGATTAAGGAGGGAGGATGGATTTATGTAACAGCCTCCTCCTCATCCAGCATCACAGCTGCCTCTTCAACATCCATATATCTATCTATATATCTATGGTCTTTGTATCTATCTGTATATCTATGTATAGTCTATATATCTATCTGTAAGTCTGTATATCTATCTATATCTATAGTCTATGTACTATAGTCAATCTATAGTCTATATATCTATCTATATTCTATCTATAGTCTATATAATCTATCCTTCACGTCATAATGCTGCCACCACCATGCTTCACATCATGATGCTGCCACCACCATGCTTCACGTCATGATGCTGCCTCCACCGGGCTTCACATCATGATGCTGCCACCACCATGCTTTCACGTCATAATGCCTGCCTCCACCGTGCTTCACGTCATGATGCTGCCTCCACCATGCTTCTTGTCATGATGCAGCCTCCACCATGCTCACGTCATGATGCTGCCTCCACCGTGCTTCACATCATGATGCTGCCTCCACCATGCTTCTGTCATGATGCAGCCTCCACCGTGTTCACATCATGATGCTGCCTCCACCATGCTTCTTGTCATGATGCCCTCCCACCGTGCTTCACATCATGATGCCTCCTCCACATGCTTCTTGTCATGATGCAGCCCTCCACCATGCTTCACATCATGATGCTGCCTCCACCATGCTCACGTCATAAATGCTTGCCACCACCATGCTTCACATCATGATGCTGCTCCACCGTGCTCACATCATGATGCTGCCTCCACCATGCTTCACGTCATAATGCTGCCTCCACCGTGCTTCACGTCAGATGCTTGCCACCACCATGCTTCACATCATGATGCTGCCACACCATTGCTTCATCATGATGCTGCCACCACCGTGCTTCACATCATGATGGCTGCCACCACCATGCTTCATCATGATGCTGCCACACCGTGCTTCACATCATGATGCTGCCTCCACCGTGCTTCACATCATGATGCTGCCACCACCATGCTTCACATCATGATGCTGCTCCACCATGCTCATATCATGATGCTGCCTCCACCATGCTTCACATCATGATGCTGCCTCCACCATGCTTCATATCATGAATCAGCCTCCACCATGCTTCACGTCATGATGCTGCCTCCACCATGCTTCTGTCATGATGCTGCCTACCAACCCGTGTTCACATCTGATGCTTGCCACCACCATGCTCAACATCATGATGCAGCCTCCACCGTGCTTCTTGTCATGATGCAGCCTCCACCATGCTTCATTCATGATCTGCCTCCACCATGCTTCTTGTCATGATGCTGCCACTCCACCGTGCTTCACATCATGATGCTGCCACCACCATGCTTCATCATGATGCTGCCTCCACCATGCTTCACGTCATGATGCTGCCTCCACCATGCTTCTTGTCATGATGCAGCCCTCACCATGCTTCATGTCATGATGCTGCCTCCACCATGCTTCTGTCATGCATGCTGCCTCCACCGTGCTCACATCATGATGCTGCCACCACCATGCTTCATCATGATGCTGCCTCCACCGTGCTTCACATCATGATGCTGCCACACTGTGCTTCACACCATGATGCTGCCTCCACCATGCTTCACATCATGATGCTGCACTGTGTTTTACTCCCTGATGTTGCCGTCAGTGTGGAAAATAATCAAACCAAACTCCATTTTAAGAATTTAAACCAGACAGAGAAGCATTGAAATCAATCCTAATTCTTTATCTCTGTTTTTTTATAATCCAGATGGATTTTTGTAAGAGCGGGTTTTATGGGATGTCCAGTTTAGTGAATGTGTTCTTAAATAAGTCCAAACCAGAAGACAGAAATGCGTGTTTAATGGCAACGACTAAATAAATCAGCTTTAATGAAACCTGATCCAAGTCAAACAACAAACTGTTTAGATAACAGATCAATCAGTTTCTGCTTTCTTTTCCTCTGTGCACTAAACTGAAGATCTTTTGGACTCTGGACTTGGCCTTTTCCCCATTTTAGAGGGTTTTATCTCATGAATGTTGATCTCAGCTCAGTCAGTCGTGGTTTCTTAGTGGAATCGAGGAGCTCAGAATAATTTTATTTTTTTCCAGAATGTGTTTTGAGTGAGTGGCCTATTTTTGGTGAATTTTTAAAGTGATGAAATCCCTCCATCCTGAGTCCCAGACGTGTGTGATTGGTTGTCTGAAGGTTGAGGAGCTGGTGATTATTTGTGTGTTTTCACGGTTTATGGCTGATGGAAGTCGTCATGTTGGAGTTCTGTGTGACTAAACGTTTGTGATCGGAGCTGAGAATATTTCTGCTCGTGTTGGTCAGTCGGTTTATGAAGATGGATGCGGCCGAGACGTGGGAGGGATGCGTCGTCATGGAAACGGCAGAAAACAACCGAGCCTCCTCCGGCAGATTTTTAGCGTTCAGGCCTTAAACCGGCGCTCAGTTTGGATCCATCAGAGGCCAGAGGTTGCCTACTGTACCTCCTATTGAAGCTGCTGAGAATAAAAGCTGTGCCTCCGGTGGAAACTAGAAAACAGACGAGCTGAATGAGGACGTTTGTGGCTTCAGACGACCGTTTCCTCTGGAATCAGTTCATGGATTATTCCAGAACTGGAGGACATTTGGGCTCTAAATGTTTGAAAAATCAACCTTCTCTTTTCCAGTGTTCTGCTCCATATTGATCAATAATAGGTATTGATTGGCTCATTTTTATTCATGTTTTCTGTGTTGTTGCTAACCCTACTCTAAATCCATGTTATGTGATCTTTTTCTCAGCAGTAGAAAGCTAGATATTTAGCTAGCTGTTACTGCTGACCACTGATGGAAACAGTCCAAAGAATGAGTCTGATCCTGATAATATGAGGTAGAGAGAGACATTCAATCAAGCTGACAATGGATGAAAAGATGGAAAATAGAAGCGAGGACGTAGCTTTGCTCTGCCCGTTCTGTAGCAGGGTTAGGGTTTTCTTTAGGACAACTGTTGGAAGATGTTAATTCCAGCTTTCTTATTCCAGTAATTTTGGAGTTAAAGGTGGTAATGCTTGGTTTAAGGTGTATTGTTTGAGTTTAATGTGATGTATTTGGTTTAAGGTGGTAATGTTTGAGTTAATGTGATGTATTTGGTTAAGGTGGTAATGTTTGATTAAGGGTGGCAATATTTTAATTGCAGGTGATTTTTTATTTAAGGTGGTAATGTTTGGTTTAAGATGGTACTCGTTTTAGTTTAAGGTGGTAATATTTGTGTTTGAATCCAAATGTCAAATACTACTACTACTAATAATAGTAGTAATAACAATAATTACATTGATAATAATTTCAAGCACAAAATGCTCAAATTCACATCCGTCACACATCAGAAATATGAAGGCCTCAGAACTGACATTAATGGTTTAGACTTTAGTAGAATTTGTTTTGTGACGTTTTTAGATTTCAGCTGACCGTACATCCACAAACAGCCTTCAAAATTCTAAATTTATTCCTTTTCAGTGACAATCAATTCAGTTTCAGATTACGTGATTCAGCTTCAGTGCCCGGCGGCTCTGTGGCTGAAATGTGAGTTTGTAATACCGTTATTCAGGACTCCAGTGAACACAACAGGGTCTAAAGTGCATCAGAGTGAATCCATGAATGTGAGCAGAACACACATGAATAAATAAAAATAAAAGCAGCTCTGATGAAATAATGACTGCCTGAGGAGACGTCTTCTTCTGACAGAGGAACGGCTGCTTCTGTAAGTTCTACGCTCCCTGAACGCCTCACCCTGCTGCGTGGGCGCTCTCCTCTATTTCTGGACTCATGACTCATCTTCACATTACACAATCCAGAGAACAGCAGTCGGTCCTGATAACTAGTAGCAGGCTGCTAGTTAACTCTGGGTTAGTTTAACTGTGTGAGTGAGTTCACATGAGAGACGCCAGGCTGGTAACCACAGCAATACCACCTTAAATCAGAGCAGTACCACCTTAAATCAGAACAATACCACTTTAAATCACAACAGTACCACCTTAAATCAGAAGATTGCTACCTTAAAACCACAATATTAACCTAAATATTATCACCTTAATCGAAACATTACCACCTTAAAACCATCATGAACCACGCACTCCTACTTTAAACCAAAACATTTAAAGTGGTAATACTCTGGTTAATGTTTGGTTTAAGATGGTAATCTTTTAGTTTAAGTGGTAATGATTGGTAATTTTTTTGGGTTAAGGTAGTCAGGTTTGGTTAGTGCCTGGTTTAAGGTGGTAATGTTTGGTGTAAGTCGTAATTTCTGCTTTTAAAGTGGTAATATTTTAGTTTAAGGTGGGAATATTTGGGTTAAGGTGGTACTATTTTGGTTTAAGGTGGTATTGTTTGGGTTAAGGTGGTAATGTTTTATTTTAAGTGGTAATGTCTGATTTTAAGTTGGTAGTATTTTATTTTAAAGCGGTAATGTTTGGATTAAGTGGTAGTATTTTAATTTAAGGTGGTAATATTTTGGTTTAAGGTGGTATTGTTTGGGTTAAGGTGGTAATGTTTTAGTTTTAGTGGTAATGTCTGATTTGGTTGTCCATTATATGAAAGTATTTGTTCAAATTTGAGTTTTCCACATTTTCACTAGATGATCAAAGTGCAGTTTTCAGATTTCTGAGCCCCTGTTGTTTCACTTTTAAGAGGAGAAAGCTGCAGATTTAATGAGGATGGAAGTCTGAAATGAGATAAAAGATGTTAAATTTAGCTGATTTAAGGTGGACCCCTACTGTGATGCTTTGTTCACTGATGTGAGGAATTACTGAGTGGAGAAAAAAGCTGTTTGAGTCTGGATTAAAGAACAGGAAGAGAATGTGGTTCTATGTACAGATAATGAGCTCTGGAACTTTTAGATCTAGAACTCTTGAAGCTCTTTTTGGGGATAAAGATGCAGAATAGAAAAGATGTCACATTTATTTCTGACTTTTCAGATTTTTCAGGGTGGAAACAGAAAGATAAAGAGAATCTGTTTTTCAGATTTCTGTTGTGGACAGATGGGTAAAGCTGGTAAACCTGCAGATTTTCTGGTTTCTGGTTGTTGTTGTTTTGCAGTTTTTAATCCTCAGGTTGTAAAAGAGCAGAACACTCCTTAAATAACCGCTGAGCCCATGAAGGTTTCTGCAGCAGATGGACGCTCTTATCTCTGAGAGCAGCAGGAGGCCTGGAGGAGGTTAGAAGGTCTGGAAGAGGTTAGAAGGTCTGGAAGAGGTTAGAAGGTCTGGAAGAGGTTAGAACAGGGGTGTCAAGATCCGTTCCTGGAGGGCCACTATCCTGCATGTTTTAGATGTTCCCCTCTTCCAACACACCTGATTCTAATGATCAGGCTCATTATCAGGTTTCTGCTGAGCTTGATGATGAGCTGATCATTTGAATCAGGTGTGTTGGAAGAGGGAAACATCTAAAACATGCAGGATAGTGGCCCTCCAGGAACTGAGTTTGACACCCCTGGGTTAGAAGGTCTGGAAGAGGTTAGAAGGACTGGAGGAGGTTAGAAGGTCTGGAGGAGGTTAGAAGGTCTGGAAGAGGTTAGAAGGACTGGAAGAGGTTAGAAGGTCTGGAAGAGGTTAGAAGGTCTGGAGGAGGTTAGAAGGTCTGGAAGAGGTTAGAAGGTCTGGAAGAGGTTAGAAGGTCTGGAGGAGGTTAGAAGGCCTGGAGGAGGTTAGAAGGTCTGGAGGAGGTTAGAAGGTCTGGAAGAGGTTAGAAGGTCTGGAAGAGGTTAGAAGGTCTGGAGGAGGTTAGAAGGTCTGGAGGAGGTTAGAAGGTCTGGAAGAGGTTAGAAGGACTGGAAGAGGTTAAAAGGTCTGGAGGAGGTTAGAAGGTCTGGAAGAGGTTAGAAGGTCTGGAGGAGGTTAGAAGGTCTGGAGGAGGTTAAAAGGTCTGGAGGAGGTTAGAAGGTCTGGAAGAGGTTAGAAGGTCTGGAAGAGGTTAGAAGGTCTGGAGGAGGTTAGAAGGTCTGGAAGAGGTTAGAAGGTCTGGAAGAGGTTAGAAGGCCTGGAGGAGGTTAGCAGGTCTGGAAGAGGTTAGAAGGACTGGAAGAGGTTAGAAGGTCTGGAGGAGGTTAGAAGGACTGGAAGAGGTTAGAAGGTCTGGAGGAGGTTAGAAGGACTGGAAGAGGTTAGAAGGACTGGAAGAGGTTAGAAGGTCTGGAGGAGGTTAGAAGGACTGGAAGAGGTTAGAAGGACTGGAGGAGGTTAGAAGGTCTGGAGGAGGTTAGAAGGACTGGAAGAGGTTAGAAGGACTGGAAGAGGTTAGAAGGTCTGGAAGAGGTTAGAAGCACTGGAGGAGGTTAGAAGGTCTGGAGGAGGTTAGAAGATCTGCAGGAGGTTAGAAGGACTGGAGGAGGTTAGAAGGTCTGGAGGAGGTTAGAAGGTCTGGAGGAGGTTAGAAGGACTGGAAGAGGTTAGAAGGTCTGGAAGAGGTTAGAAGTTCTGGAGGAGGTTAGAAGATCTGCAGGAGGTTAGAAGGACTGGAGGAGGTTAGAAGGTCTGGAAGAGGTTAGAAGGTCTGGAAGAGGTTAGAAGGTCTGGAGGAGGTTAGAAGGTCTGGAAGAGGTTAGAAGGACTGGAAGAGGTTAGAAGCACTGGAGGAGGTTAGAAGGTCTGGAGGAGGTTAGAAGATCTGCAGGAGGTTAGAAGGACTGGAGGAGGTTAGAAGGTCTGGAAGAGGTTAGAAGGTCTGGAAGAGGTTAGAAGGTCTGGAGGAGGTTAGAAGGTCTGGAAGAGGTTAGAAGGACTGGAAGAGGTTAAAAGGTCTGGAGGAGGTTAGAAGGACTGGAGGAGGTTAGAAGGTCTGGAGGAGGTTAGAAGGTCTGGAAGAGGTTAGAAGGACTGGAAGAGGTTAGAAGGTCTGGAGGAGGTTAGAAGGACTGGAAGAGGTTAGAAGGTCTGGAAGAGGTTAGAAGGTCTGGAGGAGGTTAGAAGGTCTGGAAGAGGTTAGAAGGACTGGAAGAGGTTAGAAGGTCTGGAGGAGGTTAGAAGGACTGGAAGAGGTTAGAAGGTCTGGAAGAGGTTAGAAGGTCTGGAGGAGGTTAGAAGGTCTGGAGGAGGTTAGAAGGACTGGAAGAGGTTAGAAGGTCTGGAAGAGGTTAGAAGGTCTGGAGGAGGTTAGAAGGTCTGGAGGAGGTTAGAAGGACTGGAGGAGGTTAAAAGGTCTGGAGGAGGTTAGAAGGTCTGGAAGAGGTTAAAAGGTCTGGAGGAGGTTAGAAGGTCTGGAGGAGGTTAGAAGGTCTGGAAGAGGTTAGAAGGTCTGGAGGAGGTTAGAAGGTCTGGAGGAGGTTAAAGGTCTGGAGGAGGTTAGAAGGACTGGAGGAGGTTAGAAGGACTGGAGGAGGTTAGAAGGTCTGGAAGAGGTTAGAAGGTCTGGAAAAGGTTAGAAGGTCTGGAGGAGGTTAGAAGGACTGGAGGAGGTTAGAAGGACTGGAGGAGGTTAGAAGGTCTGGAAGAGGTTAGAAGGTCTGGAAGAGGTTAGAAGATCTGCAGGAGGTTAAAAGGTCTGGAGGAGGTTAGAAGGACTGGAGGAGGTTAGAAGGACTGGAGGAGGTTAGAAGGTCTAGAGGAGGTTAGAAGGTCTGGAGGAGGTTAGAAGGACTGGAGGAGGTTAGAAGGTCTGGAGGAGGTTAGAAGGACTGGAGGAGGTTAGAAGGTCTAGAGGAGGTTAGAAGGTCTGGAGGAGGTTAGAAGGACTGGAGGAGGTTAGAAGGTCTGGAGGAGGTTAGAAGGACTGGAGGACCTGGATGTACTAGATGTGATGGTTCAGATAGTTGTACTGGTTGTTTGGTCGTTGGTGTCACTGGTTCTACTGGTTCTACTGGTCATGTTTGTGCCTCCTGCAGCTCTGAGGAATGTTAAGTTGCTGCTGACAGACGAGCAACAGTTTCCTCTGATAGCAGAACTGAACTCGGTGACATTCAGAAACCTCCAGAGAACATGTTTTCAACCTGACAGCTGGAGGTAAGAACAATGGAGAAACTATACTAAATATTAAAGAGACCACAAAAACACTGTCGGTGTGCACACTGCAGTATGTTCAGTTTCATTTACAGAACAAAACGGTCGACGGTGTTAGAAAACTTTCCTTTAGTCCAAAATAAAACAGGTTTTTCATCAGCAACAACTATAAAAGTAAGAAAGGATTTTCAGCATTAATTTATGGACGAGACTAAATACAAGTTGGACACCAGTGTTGTTTATTTGAGCAGATTTGGGAAAGAATCTGCTCAAAAACAACAACAATAATGATGAAGATGTTCAGAATGGAACTCCACATATGATTCCCTCAGAACATTCTAAGAGGTTCCTTGAAATGTTTAGAACTCAGAGGTTCTCCGGTTGTGGTGAAGGTTCCTTCAGGCTCTTCATCCTTTGAGATGGTAGAAGAAAACCAGTCAAAGTCTTCTTCTCCTGCTGGAAACGAGGCGGCGCTTTGAGCTCCTGTCAGTCAGAACCTCGTAGACGCCGTGATGTCATCGACCAATGACAGCAGCCGTTACTGAAACCACGACAGAGCGGGTGTGGTCGCATCTCTGTGAGTCGAGATAAGAGGCCGCTAACAAGCACACACAGTAACACACACAGAAACACACACACAGTAACACACACACAGTAACAAACACACATAGTAACACACTCCTGCAGTCTGCTGTTTGTGTCATGTTTTTGTGATTTTGCATAAAAACAATCTAAAGCTCAAACAGCTTCAGATTTTCCACCAATCCGTTGCATCCTTTCACTTTATCTGTTGAATATTAATGAGCTTTTAATCTTTGGTTAAAGTTCAGTAGAGCTGCCACTGATGAATACTTTTCCATCAATTCATCTATCAATTATTTTAATAAAACAAAATGGCACAACAAAGCAGTTACCCTTTTTTTAAATTAAACTGCCAATTAAAGAGGGATTAATATTTTAGTGAAGGTTGAAGAAAAGGTAACAAAGAGTTATAAGGAAGAGACTAATGAGGGAGGCCACCAAGACACAAATGACTCCTCTGAAGACAGAGAGAAAGAGCATCATGATGTGAAGCATGGTGGAGGCAGCATCACGATGAAGCATGGTGGAGGCAGCATCATGATATGAAGCATGGTGGAGGCAGCATCATGATATGAAGCACGGTGGTGGCAGCATCATGATGTAAAGCATGGTGGTGGCAGCATCACGATGAAGCATGGTGGAGGCAGCATCATGATATGAAGCATGGTGGAGGCAGCATCATGGTGGAAGTTCTGGAGGCCGAATCAGAGTCCAGACCTCAATCCAACTGAAAATTAGTCTTTACCTGAAATTATCTATTTTCCATTTTATTCATTAATTAATTGACATTCCTTTGTAGAAATCTGTTTTCATTTTGTCACGACGCAGCGGATTTTCCTGCTCAGACTGAAATGAAACAAAAGCCGTTTGATGGTTTTTAGATTTATTTATCTTCAGACACATTAGTAAACTCAGACAGAAGAACAGGTGAAGGTCAAAGAGCCGATGAAGGACAACATGAAGGACCTTAAATGTGTTGGAGAACGGTAACTTCAAGTTCTGCTGTTCAACTTTCAGCTCTGTCGACGTCTGAGGAGCTGTGAACAGTGACTCAGCGGTTCTCAGGCTGACCCACTTCCAGCTTCAGGCGTCAACATGCTTCACATCTTCCTGCGTCACGACTCAGCAGAAAGTCTGAGGATAAAAGCGACACAGCAATCCTGAAGGCGACACGTATTTACAGTTTCAGCTGCAGAACAATGTGACTGTTTGAGCTGAAGACGCTTTACAGACGGATGCTGAGTTCACTTTGTCTGTTTTTAGAATCTCTAACCAAGTCAAGCCTCTCTCGTTCATACAGCTGGTTAAAAACGAGCTGCAAATGTGAAAAAAAACAATTCAACATCTTATCTAGAGCAAGACAAAATAGGAGCTTATTGCTGATTCAACGCTGCAATAATCAGACTCCTGTTCATCGATCCTTCTCAGCTGCCAGCATCGAAATCTCAGACGGTCCATGGATGAAGCACAAGGCACAAAAACATCCATAAAGTGAAAAAGCTCCTCATGTGTAGCAGCTTTATGGTGAACCTAAGGTCCAAACGTTCTCAGGACCCAAATCTGTCTGTGAGAGATCAGTGACCGGCACTAAAGACCTCCTCAGAGATACTGACGAGATCATTTACGAGTCTTCACTAAAACACAAAGACCAGGGAAACGCCCACCGAGGATTCCTCCAGTCAGTCAGCTTCACTTCAGCAGATTTACTGCAAACTGAGAAGATCAGAAGATCTGCTTCCTGTTGCCAGAGAAAAGCTGATGACAGTATGGAAGCAATCTGCTAGCTTAGGAATGCTAGTGATATGAAAAGGGATGGTATTGAAGTGCTAATTGCTGGTTTGATAATGTTAGTGGCTAGCTTATTAACGCTTGCTGCTAGTTTTAGGATGCTAGTAACTAGTTTAGGAATTCTAGCTGCTAGCCTAAGGAGCAACGACTAGCCAAGGAATGAGTTGTTGACCTAGGATGTCTTAGTGACCAGCAAAAGAATGCTAGATGCTAGCTAGACCACAAGCTTGGGGATGCTACTGACTGGCCTTGAATTTTTATTTGCAAGCGTTTGGATTCTAGTAAGTAGTCTATTAATGCTAGGTGGTAGCTTGGGGTGCCAAACTAGGACTTCTAATTGACTAGCAAACGATTGCTAAATGGTGGCATCGTGACTAGCCTTGGAATGATCGTGACTAGGTTGTGAATGTTTGTTGCTAGCCTAGAACTGCTGGGGACTGGTCTGTGAATGCTGGTTGTTAGACGAGGAATGCTCGTTATTAGCCTCGGAGTTCTGTTGACTAGTCTAGAATGCTAGTCACAAGTTTGGGGAAGCTAAGGACACTAACCTTGAAATGTAAGTCGCTAGCTTAGGGACGGTAGTAGGTAGCCTAGGGATGCTAGTGGCTAGCATATTAATGCTTGCTGCTAGTTTCAGGATGCTCATGACTAGCTTAGGGATTGTAATTGTTAGCCTAGGGAGTAGCAACTAGCCAAAGAGTAGTCACTAGCCTTACAAAGCTAGCATATGAATGTTTGTTGCTACCTGGGGCTGCTGGTGACCAGCCTATCAATGTTAGCTGTTAGACTAGGACTGCTTGTGATTAGCTTGGGGATGCTATTGACTAGTCCAGAAATGTTAGTTTGTTACAAGTTTAGGAAAGCTCCAGACTAGCCTTGAAATGCTGGATGCTAGCTTGGGGATGGTAGTAAGTAGCCTAAAGATGATAGTTGCAAGTTTGAAGATGCTAGTGATGAGCCTAGTAATGCTTACTGCTAGTTTTAAGAAGCTAGTGACTACCTTAGGAATCGTAGTTGCTAGCCTATGGAGTAGTGACTATTCAAGGGTTGTGAGTTGTTCGTCTAGGCGACTAGCAAAAGAATGCTTGATGCTCACCACATAATGCTAGTGATTAGCCTGGGACTGCTGGTGACTATCGTATGAACTTAAGTGACTCCCCGATGAATGTTAATTGTTAGCCTAGGAAGTGCTGGTGATTAGCCTATGAGTGCTGGTCACCAGACTTTGAATGCCAGTAACTAGAGTAGGGATGCTATTGACTAGCCTGGAATTACGAATTGCTAGCTTGATGATGCCAGTAACTGTTAGGCTGTGTCCGAAATCGCATACTAACGTACTACTCATACTAAATGTGATGTCAAAATAAGTATGTAGTGCGTTCACATTGGATAGTATGAATAGATTGAGTACGCGAGAAATACCCGGATGTATACTATATCCGGAAAAATTTTAAGTATGCGCGGTGACCACACTAGTCATACTCAACCGCCCCATAATGCTTTGCGAGCTATCCACCAAAATGCAAGCCTCCGTGGGATATATGGCCGGACCGCGGCGATTTTTATTTTATTTTATGTGGTTAAGTAGTCATCCTAATCACCCCACAGATTTGAGAAATAGGCGTTTTCTGACCAACGTTTTAAATTTGTCAGACGCCTCACAACGTGCTACTGAATGCTAGCAGCTAGTTATAGCAGCTCGCTTTGCATACAGAACAAGTAGCAGCTACCTCCAGTAGCCTGCAGCTACAATTGAAACGATTCGCATAATCTGGCTAATAACTGCATGAGGAGTGCTGGCTTGAAATTGCCACATTAATTATGCGACTGTTTGTTAGCGTAAAATCGACCTGAAGCCGGCATTCAGCCGAGATATTTGATAGCCGTACTTCCGGTTTTTGTCGTCGGAGGTTTGAAATGCATTATGGGAAACGGAGTAGTATACTACAGTGTGAACGGTTCTAATCATACTTATAGTACGTAGTATACAGTATATACTCATTGAGTATGTAGTATGTAGTACGTTAGTATGCGATTTCGGACACAGCCTTAGTCACTAGCCTAATAATGCTAGTGGCTAGCCTAATAATGCTAGTGGCTAGCTTGGGGATGTGAATTCTCTTTGTCTCTTTGACTGTTCAGTTTTGTTGTTGATGTGGTTTTTCTCACAGAAATCTGAACTCAGTTTGTGTTTTCAGTCTGGTGTTGAAAGGAATTCTAGGAAATGTAGGAGATCTCCGACTGTTCAGGAAGTTTAGATGTTAGAATCACCAGAAAACTGGCAGTGGAGCTTGATTTAAATTACAGACGGCTGAGCCGGGTGGAGTTTACCTGAGGCTGTGTGTTGGTGGTCTGATGGTGGGAGGTCTGCTCTTTGTCTCTGCCAGCTGATTGGATGGCTGGGTGTGGTAACCTAGCAACCTTCACATATCTCCCAGCATTCCTCTGAGTTACATCCAAGAGCAAAACAAGTAAACGACAACAAGACAGCAAAATGGTCACTTCTGTACATAAATATATTGATTATATCAGTGATTGATTAACGTCTGTGGTGAGTTCAGTGTCTGTAATATCAGTGGGACAGTCTGTGGTGAGTTCACTGTCTGTAATATCAGTGGAACAGTCGAGTGTTGTCAGCATGTTTAACCTTCAGATCAGTTTGTCTTCTTTCAGCAGAGTTTCCTTCTTGAGTCTTTAAATGTCTGCAGAGCTTCAAATGTCTCCGTCTGAGTTCAGAACTTGCTTCAGATTTTCTCAGATTTTAGCTGCATGTTTTCTGTTTCCCTCTTCAGCTCTGAATCACCAGAGATCAGTTTGATCTCCGTCCTCTGATCAGATCGATCAGGTTTATTGGTTTCTGCTCTTTAAACACGTTTATCTCTGGTTTTCTGACAGGTGAGCCCAGAAGTTCCTGCTGCAGAGAAGAAAAACCACCCAGACCTGAACATGTGAGTGGAACGTTCTTTACATTCTAGATGTTTCCTCTGTCCAGACCTGTGATCGATTTCCAGATCATCTGTCCGGGTTTTGATCGATCGCAGCGTCAGAGCAGAGACAGTGTGGTGTCGTCTGACTGACAGTGAACACACCGTCCAGTCCTGATACCTGATCCACCCTATTGATCAGGTTATTGATCACCAGGAGCCACTGGACTGTAATGGATCGGCCTCCAGAGACAGACTCTTTATTCTCTGGACGTCCTGTTCTGGTCTTTTAAGGTTTTATTTTCTTTTTTAGCAGCTTTAAGGTTGTAAAACTCAGATTATTCTCCTCATATATCAGTCAGTCCAAACCAGACGAAGCTCAAATCTCACGATTAACCTCAACTAATGCAAAAAACACATATAAAATGTGATTTAATTCAGAATATGTCTGTAGTCCACAGGTTTAGCTCATTACTGATGTCTTCAAAGCTGCAAGTTCTGATCAAATCATTTTGTCAAACTCGTAGAAGAATAACTGAAATTAGCTAAAAAATTAAAAAGACAAATAATTAACTAAATCAGTCATCATTTATGTACATATATAAACACAGTACAGTATTAAACTTGAATTTTCATCAGTAAAATAAACCGGATATATTTGAGAATACAGCTGCGAGCTAGAAGCAAAACATAAAATCATATAAATAGATTAAAAATGTTGGCTTAGCAGCTGTTTTTCTTTCCTCGACCACTACTGCCAAATTAGTTCCATCTTTTATGAAAAATCTTCAGAAATTAACAGAATTTTATGTGGACATCTTGAACCGGCTGCTAAGAAGCAAAAAAAAAAAAATTAAAATGTGATCCAGTTTATTAGTTTATTGTTATTTCCCTTTTAAGACTAAAATGTTTTTTAAGAAAATAATCAGCAGACGAACAGACAATAAAAAAGCTCCAAACAACCGAATCTCTCCAGAGTTTGAGGTTTTCTTTCAGTCAGACGATAAACATGAATTATTCAGAGAACACCAGAACTGATCGATGTGAGTTCAGTCAGAAAGCTGCCAGAAAACTAAAGATTCATTTACAGATGATTAATTAAAGAGAAACAGTCATTAATTCACTTCCACTCAGTTCACATGTTTAGTTTGATCACAGAATCAAACACAGATTTTAAACGGTAAAACATGACGACAGCGGGATTAAAAATATGAAAGAAATGTCATTTGTGTTGTTTTTATTTTTGGCTTTTTTTAAACAAAAAATAATAATCTGGGTTTTGTACTTTTAATAAAAAATAATGCAAAAAGTTTATCTGTGTTCATGTGTGCACCCCCTGTCAAAAGTTTTGAGACGGGTTCTAATTTATCTGAATGAGAAAGTGTCTCAAAACTTTTGACAGGGGGTGTATCTTTAAAAAATGACTTTTGCTTTACTAAGAAAAAATAAATAATTAAAAAATAATGAAGAAAAAAATATTATGAAACAATCTCCACTTTATGAATGTGCTGCTTAAAAGTTTTAAAAATGTTAATTATAAAACCTAATGCAGCAAATATATCGGGGGTTTTGGATTTTATTTTTAAATTCTAAGAATCTTGAAAGCCTGTATTAACCCTCCTGTTGTCTTCATTTATGGGCACCAAAAAATATTGCTTCCTCATCTGAAAAAAATCCAAAAATTCAGCAAAAAAATTCCCCAAATTTCTGAAAAGGTGCAAAACCTTCAGGAAGAAAATTCCAATAATCCTTTAAAAGTTTTATTTTAAAAAAATTTCCCAAATTTGGCAAGAAAATTCTTGTATTTTCAAAAAATGAGTAAAAATCTTCAAAAAAATCCTAAAAATATCTAAACTGATTCCATATATATCAGTTAAACTTCTCATGTTTTCTTTAAGAACATTCACATAAAAATCAACCAAAATCCAGCGAAACTTTTTTTACATTATTTTTCCACCAAAAATGTACAAAGAAATTCCCAAAAATGTTGAAAATGTGGCCATCAGAAGTTTCACTGTGAATTTTTTTTTTCCCACATTTTCAAACATTAAATCGGGTCCATTTTGACCCACAGGACGACACGAGGGTTAATTATATGTTTTAAAAATAACAAAATAAAGAACAAAAATCAATATTGCAAGAATAAATCATCTTGAATTTAGATTTTTTTTAAAAACAGACAGAAACATTAAATTGTGAGGCTTCATTTAAATTTGTTGTTAAGAATGTTGGACATGTATTTTAAATAATTACATTTAAAAAAATCCATATACAGGAGTAAATATGGAAGTCATTAGGAAATAATCATGAACCTACTGCTTAAAAATTAAAGTAACCAAAATTGTAAAACCAAATTGACTTTGATTTTAACTTAAAAAATATGAATTTATCATATTTTGAGTGTGCTGCGTAGCGTAGGTCCTTCAGATCTAAACGCTCTCAGCTGCAGACGGTACTTCAGCTCTTTTTAAACTCATCTTTTCCTGTTCCTGTTTCTGTGTTCCAGGTACTGATCGGCTGCAGAGGCCTGAAGACAAACAGACATGATCCCTTTTTCTCTCTGAGGTAACAAACACGCCGTCCGACCGAACGTTACCCGAGCACAAAGCCGTACACTCTGGAATAATCCCTTTGTGTCGCGTCACACAAAGCAGATCTGGCAACCCGGCAGCTGCAGCAGAGCCATGAGTAGTCAGGGTCGAGTCAACCGTCCGGTCACACCTTCATCTGGATGTGGTTAGCTTAGCTTAGCACAAAGAAAAGCAGCAGGGGAAGCTGCTAGCCTAGCATAGCTGCTAGCCTAGCATCTTCACATGTCATGGAAGCTGCTGTCAAAGAGCCCAGAATGTCAGAATCAAGAATCAAAAATCAAATCAGAACATTCTCCACTTTATCGTCTGTTTTCCTCTAACCCAGAGGGTCCAACATGAGGCCCATGGTCCAAAAGTGGTCCTCCAGAGGGTCCAATCCGGCCCTCAAAGTGTAAAAATTACAGAGAAGACATTAACTGTAGATTGTAAATTAGTAAAACTATAAATTTAAAATAATTTCTACACCATGACTAGTTGTTTGGATCAGAAAGTAAAATACTAGATTGTTCAATGTTCTTTTGTCGTTTTGTGTCTCACTTTTGTCATCATTTGTTTTTGTTATTTTGTTTGTCTGACTTATCATTTGTCTCATGTTTTTGTAGTTTTGTGTTTCCTTTTTGTCTTGCTTCTGTTTTTTGTCTAATTTTTGTCATTTTGTATTTTGCTGTATGCGTTGTTTTGTTTGTCGTTTTTGTTTTGTCCATTTTTTTGCTTTGTAACTTTTCTGTCTAATTTTTCTCTCTTTTGTTTTGTTTTGTTTTGTGTCATTTGTCTCATTTTTTGTCATTTTGTGTGTCATTTTTGGAATGTTTTGTCTTGTTTTTGTCTGACTTTTGTTGTTTTGATCATACAGTGAAATACTCTATTAATCTGTTCCAGGTGACTAAATGTTGTGTTCCTTTGTAGACACTCTGTGATCTGGAAGTTGTAATGTGGAAATGATAAACTGAGGATGAATGTTGATGAAATTAAACTGAATAAATTTCAGGTTGTTCATGATGTTTTGTAAAAAGATGAATCCTTAAATGTGAATATTTTCAGAATGGACTTTTTCACACTAAAACAAAGGAAGCATTGGGAGTTGTGATTATTTTTAGGTTATTATTTTGTGATTTTACCAGTCCGTTCCACTGGAGATCAAACTGGACTGAATGTGGACCTGAACTAGAATGAGTTTGACATCTCTGATCTAAAATGAACCATAATTAACTAAATTAACATCAAGCTGCCCTAAAAGAAGCTTTAAACTAACAACTGAAACCAAAAACTCTCCAGGAAACTGTTTACTGAGGTAACAGATCACACTAAGAGTCGGATCATTTTCTCATCTTTTAACAACCACAGTAGTCACCCCCTGCTGGCTGGCAGAGAGAATGCCGGTTTAGGACTTCACTGTTTGGAGACTGTGTCCAAACACAGCAATTAACCCCTTAAGCTTCAGTGTGCCGCCGGCAGTACGCCTACTAATTTGCATAGGAATTTCAAGAATGTCCGACGGCTGCAAACACGATTATACAAACACTATACGCCGATGGAAAGCTTAGATTCTCATGAATCCGCCGGTATAAACCACTTTCAGATGTGATTACCACAGCGGGTGAGAAAAACACATTTGTCCGACAAAAACGAATATTCATCCATCCGTTCTCTATACACAGCTTCAACGCACACAGCGCAACTCACATTTCCGGGTTTATTATTACACACACAAAAAAAGATTCCACAAAAAACGGCCATAATCCAACCTTTTACATCCAGATGACACAAGCCAGTAAACTATTTTGTCCAAAACATGTCCTGAAGTCGGTATAAAATCCCTGAATCGGTCATTTTCAAGGAAATGCACCTCGCGATGCCCGTCCAATATTCCCTGTATTTTTCGTAATTGTTTTTATTTAAAAATAGAATATTAGCGATTTTTTGTACTGAAAACGGCTGGAATTGACTGAAGCTTAAAGGGTTAATAAACCAAATACTAATATGTAAGGTTCTGCTGCAATGATTGTAATATGAAATGACTTTACAATCTTATGAGAGATAAAAAAAATTAGACAATATGACGTGAAAAAGTTCAGTCCAATTTGAGCATCGCTTCACTCAAAAATATGTATGTATATATATATATATATATATATATATATATAGTAATTTTATATATATTCTAAATGTGTAATTAGATTGATATAGTTATAAATAAAAGTAAAATAAGTGTTCTTTTTGTAACTTTACACAGATTCATTCTGGAAAGAAAAAAACAGTTTACCAACATTTTTAGCTCTTTATATGGTTTATTTTGTACTTGTAGCCCACTGTTACATCCTCAAATACATCCTGTTTATCTCATTGATGATTGATGAAGATTCAACTTATATGTATATATATATATATATATATATATATATATATATATATATATATATATACATATATATTTAGATAGATATATAGATATATATCTATATATCTATCTATCTCTCTCTCTATATATATATATATATATATATATATAAGTCACAGGCCAAATTATTCTAATTCTGCCTAGGCGAATTTAAAATCTGCCTGGATTCTAATTTTGCCTGTAACATATATATATCTATATCTATCTATCTATCTATATATATATATATATATATATATATATATATATATATACATGCATACATGTCTAAAATTAGGTACAGTTCTAGTTTAGAGAACTTCACACTGATTTGTTTGTTAAATGAGAGAGGTCTTGTATAATTACAGATTTAACAACAAAAATATTAAATATGTTTTTATCAGTGCATAATATCTTAACACTCACAATCTGTCAGGTCTTATTAATATATATGTATATTTAATAATATAATACTGTGTGGTCTTAACGTTGATATTCAAATTTGTTAGTAAATTCTGAAACACTTTGGCTCAATGTCTGTTGTTTTAAATGTTATTTATATAAATAATGGTGAATTTATTTGATAAAAAGATGGAGAATAGTTAAAAATGCATCTCATACCTATAATAACATCTTAAAATGTTCATATTTCTATAGTGGAAAACATATAAATGAAGAAAATGTTAAAAAGATACTGAAGCTAGCAACATAGTGGATAAACAGACATCAATCTATTTATCCACTATTATAATTATTCATCTACTGGTTTATTTTCACCTGTTTTTCTATTGGTTTGAGAAAATTATTCCAACAGTTTGTCAGAACTGCAGCTTTGAGGACGTCAGTAATCAGCTTCAATAAACCTGTGGATTACAGATATATTCTGAATTAATTCACCACAAGGAGTGTTTTCATTTCTAAATGTTCAGCCAGAAGCTTCATTTATTCAGGTAGAGCCTCCAGGGTTGTGCTGCTGTCAGAGCGCTGTGGGCGTAACTCTGCTCCTACAGGACTCTGGTCTGGAAAGCCTCTGCAGCAGATTTCAGTGTTTTTCTGTCAGATGATTCCTCAGTCATCTGTTCAGAGTTTCAGGACCACAGACAAAGGAAACGAGTCACAGTTTCTTCATTTTAGACCAACAGTGAGGCAGAAAGAGACGAGCATTAGTGTGGAGCTGCAGCAGTGATACGCTCATTTTAGAGTTTAGAGGAAACCCACAGAAAGTCTGAATCGAGCGTTATGTCATTTCTGTAATATTTCATGGTCTAAATTTTAGTGTCAGAGTGGTTGAACCCACATCCCAAATACAGCGTTACAGTAGAATGTTAGATCATTCTAGAAAGCACAAACTCTGAACCCATTTTCCTCCAAAGCAACAGAAAGTATCTCAGACCACTCTGCTTCCCAACTCTTATTGTCCAAGATGCTTCAAAAATGATCTAAAATTATTCAAACTGTGTCCAGAATTACAGAAAAATTTTCCAGAAATGATCTAAAACGACGAAAATTTGTTGTATTTACCCTTTTTCTGTCCTTAATACGTCTAAGTTTTCTTTCCAATAATGACAAATGTCGGTAAAATAATGATGACTTTCATGATTTTAAACAGTTTTTAAAAATGTGTAATTTTACAGTCACACATAAAAGAACAAATTTGTAAAACTGCTCATTTCTGGTGTGAATAGTATTTACAGTTCTGGATGTTTTTTACGGCTCAAATGTACTTTTTGTCCACATCAAAATCTGAATTTTTAGAAATAGTAAGTTGTTGTTTTCCAGCATATGAACATAGAAGGACAGTTTTATTATGTTTAAATAGCTAAATATATCTGGCCAAATTTTCATAGTTGATTGACAGATGTTTTAATTCAGAGCAGCAGCCAGCTGGGGTCAGAAACTGATGTTGACCTAAATAGTAAAATTATCTTTAATTCACTACATGAAGCAAATCAGCAGCTTTAAAACAAACCAGGAGGATTTCTACATATTCACAGATCAGCTGATCACTTCAGAAAAGATCTGGATTGGTTCTCCTGGTTCTTCACCATCCTGTGGGTTTGATTGTTTCTGTAAATGAAGTTTGATTGATTGATTGATTGGTTGGTTGGTTAGTTGGTTGGTTGGTTGGTTGTTGCTCTGGATAAACAGCTCCAGGATGAGACAAAGTATTGAATACATTTCCCATGATGCCTCTCTCCATTTTTAACACCAGGCGATGTGTGTGTCTCTTTCAGGAACTGACCAATCAGCAGTCAGGATGATGCCCAAGGTAATGTCATGGGACTTCTCTTTCTGATGTTTCTGTTTTTAGCACCTAAAAGTTCAACCCTGGAGCAGAAATTAAAAACTGAAGGTTTGCTTAGAGTGAAATATTGCTGAAAACGTCCTCGAAGGGACGACAAATGTGAAAAGGCTGTTTGATGTTTCATGCACGGTTGAGGAAATTATTACAACGTGAAGACACTTTTTGGAATGTGACCGAATTCTCTGAAAGTAGGACACATTTTTTTTAAAGTGGGGAAATTTTGGAGAAAGTGAGGACATTCCTAGAGAAGGAGATTATTTTTGGAATGTGAGGACATTGTGTAGAAAGTTTGGTCATTTTGTTGTATCACGTTATTTTCTATACAGATAACTAAGGTTTGGAAATGCTTGGAACACAGGGACAGTTTTGATAACTGAGGATCATTTTGGTAAACAGGGACATTTCTGAAATAAGATTTTCTGGGGAGGAGGGGAGGACATTATCGGAAAGTGTGGACATTGCTGGAACGTAAAGACATTGATAGAAATGTAGAATTTTTTGATAGCAAGGACATTTTTAGGTAGTGAAGATACTTCTAGGAACATAGAGACATGGCTGGAAATTGAGGACAGTTCTCGAAAGCAGGGACATTAATTTGAAATGTGAGGACATATTTTGGACAATGAGGACGTTTTCAGATGGTCAATGCAGTTTTAGAAAGTGAAGACATTTTGTTCTGTCCTCACAGACTTGATTTGCGGGTTCAGGTTAGTTTATTGGTGTTCACCAGTAAGAGGCCCGGTTATGTATTATGTCACTGACGGTCCCCAGAAAGACACAAACATGTGTTTGTGTATGTATCTTTGTATAATTGTGTATCTCTATATCTTTGTATATCTTTATGATTGTGTATCTCTATATCTTTGTGCATCCTTATGTGATTGCGTATCTCTATATCTTTGTGTATCTCTATAACTTTGTGTATCTCTGTGTCTCTGTGAGCAGCAGCTGGCCCAGACGTCTCCAGGAAGTGTCTTGTCTCTCAGAGGAACCAGTGTTCCCGGATCCCCTGCTGCTGCCATCGTGGTGAGACATCTGCACGGATCTAGTTGTGTTGGTGTTGGGATTAATCTGAGTGGTAATCTGTAATCTGCTCCGTCTCCAGGCCCGGGTGGAGGACGGGGTCATTGGCTACAAGGACCTGGCAGCGTTACCCAGAGACAAAGCCATCCTGGACATTGAGCGACCAGACCTGATGATCTACCAGCCCCACTACAGCTACAGCCCCCTGGAGGTGACTTCCTGTCTGGGCTGGGTCAATGTGGTTTATTCCTGTTTCTACGGCAGCATCAGGAGTCAGTTACCATGGTTACGGCGATGCTCTGAGTCTCAATCAGTCCCCCAAGGTTTAATGTAAAATACATCCGATATTTGTTGTCAGCTCAGCCCTCCGAAGTGTTCTCCCTGTTTGTATGGTATTGTGTTGCTTTAGGAAGTTCTGTTGGTCACTGAGGAGGTTCTAGGGATCTAGTCAAACCGTCTTCATTATGTAAGATGTTCTAGTCATTACTGAGGATGTCATAGTAGTCCTAAGGTTTTTATAGTCATGCTTTTGCTAGATGTTATGTCAGTGAGGAGGTTCTGTGGGTCCTTTAGGTGGTTCCCAGCGTTCTTTCCGATGTTCTAATGGTCAGTGGGGCGGCATGGCTCAGTGGGTAGAGCGGCCGTCTTGTAACTAGAAGGTTGCCGGTTCGATCCTCGGCCCGTCGAGCTCATGTTGAGGTGTCCCTGAGCAAGACACCTAACCCCTAATTGCTCCTGATGGGTTGTGGTTAGCACCTTGCATGGCAGCTCCCGCCATCAGTGTGTGAATGTGTGTGTGAATGGGTAAATGTGACATATCATCATGTTTTGCGCTTTGGATAAAAGCGCTATATAAATACAACCATTTACCATTCACTGAAGATGTTCTAGGAGTCCTTAAGTTTGTTCTAGTCATGTTTTTGGTGGTTGATATCATCAATAGGAGATTGTAGGACTCCTTTTGGTGGTTTCCAACATTCTTTCAGATCATCCCTCATCACTGAGGATGTTCTAGGAGTCCCTGAGGTTGTTCTAGCATTATTGTTGTTAGTTCTTGTCATGAATGAGAAGGTTCTAGGACTCCTTTTGGTGGTTCCCAACATTCTTTCAGATGTGTAAGTGACCATTGAGGATGTTCTAGGGCATCTCAGATGATTCTAGTCATGCTTTAGGGAGTTCTAATGGTCACTGAGTAGGTTCTAGAGATGTTTCAGGTGGCTTTAATCCAACAGGAAGTTCTAACAATCATCACAGAGATGCTCTAATTACTACTGAGAATGTTCTAGGTTGTTCTGCCACTGTTTTTGCTAGTTTTTGTAATGGCTTTCTGTGCTTTATTTAAGTGGTTCCCAACATTGTTACAGATGTTGTAATGGTCACTGAGTATGTTCTATGTGGCGTACAGGGTTTCAAGTCATGCTTTAGGAAGTGAAGAGATTCGAGGGTTCTGTTATGAAGCTTTAGTCCAACAGGAGGTTCAAACTAATCATCATAGGGATTTTAGATATCTTTTGTTTTCTAACTGCCATGTTAAAAGTTCCAGTGGTCTTAATTAAAGTGATGTTACAGATTTTCTAAGATTTTCTGAGGTTTTCTTGTAGTCTTTCAGGTACCTTTCGTCATATTTTAAGAGGTTATTCCGATATTTTTGGAGATTTTAATAATCATCAGAGAAATTCAATGTGTTCTTTAGGGGTTTAGTGTCATTTAACGAGGTTCTACTGGTAATTCTAGACGGTTTTGCATTAATAGACTGCAGACAGAAGCTGCTAATAATTAATGATTTTATTTGTTCCATATTTATAAAAGCTTTTACCTGTTCTCTAGTCCTTTATTTGTCCTCCATTGTTCCGTCATTCACTAAACTCTTCTGAAGCCTCTTTGATTCAGTCATTTTCTCAGCACATCTGGTGACAAAATATAGAATATATAACATTTTATGGAGTCCTCCTGTTCTCCGGCATCTCAGATGGACATTAGTTTCTTCTCCAGGACCTTTTAGCCTTCACACAAATCTACAAACCCTTTGGATCAGGAGGAACCAGCCAGCGTGACGGTCGGCTGGCTGGTCTGACAGTTTAGTAGTTTGCCGGTTGGTTAGTTTTGCGTCTGGCTGCTAACAGAAACATCAATCTGCTGCTTAGAGAGCTGACAGCTTGTTAGCACAGCTGAGCCCAGGTGTGTGTTTGTGTTGCTGACGGTGTGGGGACATTTATCTGTTTATATGGTCACACTGGACCGACCCCATAATGGAAATGATTCAGTTTCACGGTGCAGACTTGGACTAAGGTTAGGGTTTGGTCAGCAACCTTCCTGTCTGCCTAAAAAGCCAATTTATATGAGCTGATTGCTTTGATTTTGCAGTTTTGTGAGTCTGAGTTCTTTGACGCAACATATAGAAACCCAGATTACCTAAAATCATTCTGCACAGTTTAAGGATCGTTTGTTCCCCTGAGTTTGTCTGATCAGGCGGCCTCCTGAGTGATTCTGGTGTTTAACAATGATGAGTAAGTAGAAAATCCTAAAATCAGGTCAGGAGTGTTTAATCTCTGTTAATGTTCTTTTCCTCCAGAGGTCCTTGTCTCCTCGCTCCATCTCTCCTCCTCCCTCCCCAGAGGTGAGTAAGACTCCCCCTTTCTTTGTTCTACCTCAACATATTATTTATCTTCAGGTTTCTACTGTTCTGTTTAGATGTGATGGTTTATGTTCCCCCAGTGGTCCATAAATGTAGCATAAAGACCTACAGCTTTGTACCAGAGACAGATTTCTAACTCAGATGTGGGCGTTGGTTTATTATTAGTATTTTGACACATCTCTGCCGGTTCTCCATGAATCATCTCATTGTTCTGTGAGCACAGTCCTTATATATCTGGTTCTGCAGCACTTCATGCATTTACCTTGTAGATGTAGACAGGCACAATGGTTCTGTGAGTCCTTTAGGTGGTTCTACTGGGATCTTCTCAGTCATTGATGAGGTTCCATTAATCCTTCAGATAGCTGAAGCGGTTCTCGGTGTCCAGATGGTTTTATTTTTACAGTTCTTGGTAGTACAGGTTCTAAGGCGGTCATTGAGGAGGTGTTAGGGATTCTAGTGCCATTCGAGACATTCTAATGTTTACTAAAGATAGAGGTACTACGGGTCATTCAGGTGGTTCTAAACAACCTCTAGGGTGCTTTCATGGTCTACTAATTGTCAAAGAGATTGTGGTATTTTTGGAGGGTTTATTGTGGTTCTAATTGAGGTTTACAAAGTCATATTCGTCACTGAGTAGTTCTAGTAAAGTTTAATGTGGTTCTTTAGTGAGGATGCCGTTGCAGATCTGTATGAGTTTCTAGTCATCAGAATTAAAGAACTCTTATAGGTTTCACTGGACATGTAGGAGGTCCTACGGGTTCTTAAAGTGATCTCATGGAGGTCTTTGAGGAGGTTCTAGGGGTGTGTTGTTGTGTGGTCTTTTAGGAGATTCCAGCAGTCATCACAGAGATGCCATGGGTAAATTTTGGTGGTTCTCAGGGTCACAGTTGAGGTTGTTCTACTGACATTTTAGGACTTTTGATGTGTAAGTAAGGAGATATCGAGTTCTTTTGGTCTTGATGTTCTAGAGGTCTGTTAGGTGGCTCCCACAGCCATAAATAGATTCTAGTGGTATTTTAGGGCATTTAGTGGTCTTAATTGAGAATCTTTGTTAGGTTTTCTATTAGATTTATGAGGTTCTGTTGTTTGCTGTGGAGGTTCTAGCGATACTTACAGCGGTTGTAGTGGACACTGTTCTAGGAACTCTCAGGATTGTTCTAGCAATGTTTTCTGCTTCTTGTGTTACGATGCTATTACAGACCTTTGGGTTTCTAGAGATCTTAATTGAAGAGCTATTACAGATTTTCTATGAGTGTTCCATTAGAAGCTCCCACAGGTCTTTGAGTGGTTCTACTGGTCACCCAGGAGGTTCTATGAGTCCCTTATGTGGTTCTTCTGGCATTTGAGTAGGTACTATTGGTACCTATGGAGGTCTTAAGGATTGTTCTGATGGTTTTAGTGGTCATTTATCCCTCAGGTGGTTGTCTTCGTCCTTTAGGAGGTCTTGGTGGTTGATGAGGAGGTCTACAGGTTCTTCAGGTGGTTCTAGTGGTTCTTTGGTAGCTTTTGAAGGTCACTCTGCTCTCCCACCTGTCCATGTTTCCAGAACCTGTCCAAGGAGTCCAGGGAGTGGCTGGAGAGCCGATCACCTGGAGGTTCCTCACCTGGTTCCACCATCCGGACCAGCAGAACCCACAGCACACACACACCACCAACACCACAAACACCGAACACGCCAAACACACCCAACACACACTCCTCTGGTACGAAGAGCGCCGTGCAACACTTCCACCGGCCCGGTAAACCCCTTCATTCACTCATGTTGTCTTATTTCACCTCCTAGCAACAACATGCTCCCCTCTGACAGCTGCTTTTTATTGATTATTGCTTATTTATTTATTTATTTTTGGTGTTATTGATCTGGTATCTTTTAGTATTTTTTTTAATGGAACCTTGTGGAAATGGTTTCAAAGTCCAACGATTCCTTCTGCTTTTACAGTTTCTAGCTGATAAATGGACTCGTTTCCTTTAAGGGTTCAGACATTTGAGCTAATTAAGCAGAACAGTTTCTACAGCTTTAGGTTTGTCCATCAGTTTCTTCTTCATGCTGTAAACTGTCAGTTACTGTTCTTTAATAAATAATCAACTGAAATGTTTGGATTTTTTTGTAACTTTCTTTTAGAAAACGGCTCCAACATCTACAAGAAACCTCCCATCTACAAACAGGGTGAGTTTCTGACATCTGTGGTTGTTTTAGATGTAAATCCAACAGTCCCAGTGTGCCTGAATGTGGGTCAACCAGCAGCATCTCTGCAGTTTAATCAGCTTTAACGTGCTGTCCGTGTGTGTGTGTGTGTGTGTGTGTGTGTGTGTGTGTGTGTGTGTGTGTGTGTGTGTGTGTGTGTGTGTGTCCAGATGTGTCGTCCTCTGCCGTCCCTCAGGGGAAACACATCGAGGATCTGATCATCGAGTCCTCCAAGTTTCCAGCAGCTCAGCCTCCAGATCCAAACCTGCCCTCCAAGATCGAGACCGACTACTGGCCCTGCCCCCCCTCCCTGGCTGTGATTGGTATGATCCAACACACACACACACACACACACACACACACACACACACACACACTCACACACACACACACACACAAATGAAACGCCTTGTGCTGCCGTCAGGGTCCATTAGAAAGATGGGATTTTACAGTTTTCATTAGAAAATGCTGCTCAGCTGTAAATCCTGATAAAACCTGATAATGTCTACTGTTCCCTTCTCTCCTTGTCTCCTCTCCTTGTCTCCTCTCCTTGTCTGCTTGTCTCCTGGTCTCCTCTACAGAGAAGGAATTGAGGAGGAAGGACCAGAGGGATGAAGATGAGGAGGAGGATGGAGAGCTGGATGATGAGCTGTGGGGCCTCAGAGCGCTTCAGAAACAAGAACTCAACAAGGTGGGAGAGAACACAGCAGGTCCCAGTGTTACAAGTCTAGATGTTACAGGTCCAGATGTTTCAGGTCCAGATGTTACAGGTCCAGATGTTTCAGGTCCAGATGTTACAGGTCCAGTTGTTACAAGTCTAGATGTTACAGGTCCAGATGTTTCAGGTCCAGGTGTTACAGGTCTAGATGTTTCAGGTCTAGATGTTACAGGTCCAGTTGTTACAAGTCTAGATGTTACAGGTCCAGATGTTTCAGGTCCAGGTGTTACAGGTCCAGATGTTTCAGGTCTAGATGTTACAGGTCCAGTTGTTACAAGTCTAGATGTTACAGGTCCAGATGTTTCAGGTCCACATGTTACAGGTCCAGTTGTTACAAGTCTAGATGTTACAGGTCCAGATGTTTCAAGTCCAGATTTTACAGGTCCAGATGTTACAGGTCCAGAAGTTACAGGTCCAGTTGTTTCAGGTTTAGGTGTTTCATCTCCAGATGTTTCAGGTCCAGATGTTACAAGTCCAGATGTTACAGGTTTAGATGTTTCAGGTCCAGATGTTTCATCTCCAGATGTTTCAGGTCCAGATGTTCAGACTCCGCTGTCGTGCTCCTGAACTGTGTTTTTGTTTGTGTCTCCGTCAGATTCAGTCTAATCTTGGAAAAATCATTCTGAAGGAGGAGCTGGAGAAATCTGCAGCTCCTCTGAGGAGGAAAACTCGTTCTCTGCCGGACCGCAGTCAGAACACTGGTACGAATCCACAAATGTTTTCCTGCAAACTACAGAGCAGACAGACTGCTGATGAACCCAGACTGAGAGCTGCGTTTCACAAACTCATGAGCTACAGATCTGTGAAATTAGATGCTTCTAAGAGGTGCTGCTGATGTGTGATTGTTCAGGTTGTCCTCTAACTTCCCCTTCAGAAGATACTTCATCTAAAACACTGAGTTTAAACACATCTGCTGTGATCTACAACAAGTCTGCTCAGACCAAACAATGATCTGCAGCTTTATTACTGACTGTAGTTATTGGAGTCGTTGTGTGAGCTCCGTACATCAGATAAACCTTCAGAATAGCAACAACACATTTTCAATCTGCATTTCATACCAGGACATGTTCTACCACCAGGGAGCTGCTGCCACCTAGTGTCTGCCACTAGACTCTACTTATAAAAGATGTTTAGTAAGAGATTCTGGGATTCATCTGGATTCTGCTGTCCTTACAGTATTAACTGTCCTCTCTGCTCTTCAGGGTCCAACGCCTCCAAGTCGGTGTATTTCCCAGCATCCTCCAGAAGTGGCCTGTCCAGGGTGAGTGTTGGCGAACGCCGTCAGAGTTCAGAGTTACTGGATGACAGTGGTCAATGTGTTGGTGTTTGTTTCCAGCTGCAGTCAGCAGAGTTCAGCTCCTCTGAGAAAACTCCTGCAGGTACGAACATTTACATCATTTATAGAATAAATGATGCTGTGAAAAGACTAAACACATAATTTATATTTAACGAATGTTCTTTATTAGTAGTTGTTGAAAATGAAATTTAAAATGCGCTCAAATTATTCAGGTTTCTGTTGCGCTACAGCACAACATGAACAGTGAAAAGATGTTTTAGCTTCCAAAATGTGTTTTATTTTGACTTTTTCATGAGTAAAGTCTTTAGTCTCTAATATTTTATCTGTCTGTCTGTTTTTCTGCAGGTCTTCAGGTACAGTTTGCTCATTTTAATTCTAATCTGCAGAAATGATATATAATCTCATTATTTAGATACACTAACAGTAATAATTAATGTAATAATGACTGTGAATGTGTCAGAATGGAGACTCCAGGATGGACAGAGGAAACTCTCTCCCCAGCATGTTGGATCATAAGGTAAAGAAAAAAATCAGTCAAAATTGGAAATTTTTGCACAAATTTCAGCAGATAAATCTGTTTTTCTGCTGCTTTAGTGCGATCAAAAAATAAAATCATCATCGATGTGTTGTTTCCTTCAAAATTTCACCATCCGAAACGAGATTTTAATCAGTTGTGTAAGCATAAAGTATTAAATAGTTGATGAAAAGTTTAAAAAAGCTAATTAAAACTAATAAACAGTTAGCTGAAAGTAATGAATAGATAGCTACAAGTAATGAATACCTAGCTAAAAGTAATAAATAACTACTTAAAAGTAATGAAAAGTTAGCTAAAAGTAATAGTTAGGTAAAAGTAATAAATACTTAGCTAAAGTAATGAATCGTTAGCCAAAAGTAATCAATAGCTAGCTAAAAGTAATGATTAGTTAGCTAAAAGTAATAAGTAGTTAGTTGAAAACAATGAACAGTTAGCTAAAAATATTAAATTGTTAGATAAAAGTAAGGGATGTTTTAACGTAAAGGGAACAAAACAGTGAGTTTAGGTAAAAGTAATTGCTCGTGAAAAACAACAAATAGTTAGCTAAAAGTCATAAATAGATAAAAGTAATTATAGCTAGCTAAAAGTAATGAATACTTAGCTAAAAATAATGAATATCCAGCTAGAATTAATGAATAATAAGCTAAAAGTAACAGAAGGATAGCTAAAATTGTAAAATTGTTAGCTAAAAGCAAATAATGTTTTAGCATCAAGGGAACAAAATAGTGAGCTTAGCTACAAGTAACTATGAGTGAATAATATCAAATGGTTAGCTGAAAGTCCTAAAAAATTAAAAGTAATTATAGCTATCTGAAAGTAATGAAAAGTTAGCTAAAAGTAATGAATCACTGAAAATTCTAAATAGTTAGTTAAAAATCCTAAACAGTTAGCTAAATGTAATGAATAGTTGGCTAAAAATATTAAGCATTCAGCTAAAAGTAATGAATAGCTAGCTAAAAGTAATAAGTAGCTGCCTAAAACTAACTAATAGCTAAGAGTAATAAACAATAAGCAAAAAGTAATAAATACTGAGAGTAATGAATTGTGAGTGTAACAGTGAATCATTAGCTAAAGTTAATGGATAAAACAACTTAAATAGTTCATTTTTAAGATGGATTAATACAGGAAGTTTCTACAGTTAATTTAAAAATTATGAATTAAGTTAATGACTCACTCGTCCAGCTTCTTCCTCCAGTTGTCAGCAAAACAAAGGCAAACTAAACAGTAACTGTTTAACTAAATAATCCTGTGACACTGTGAACGACTGTGATTGATCCCTTCACTAATTGATTATTGATTACAGATTTACCCATATGAGACGCTGGTGGTGACTCACCGAGGACGCAGTAAACTCCCTCCTGGTGTCGATCGGACCAGACTGGAGGTAAAACGTTTGGTATTTACAGGAAACCTGAAACTGAAAACTCAGAATCTTTTGTGTGTGTGTGTTTTGTTTTTGTTTTTTTAACAAATTGTTATTTCTTGGTGAAATGTTTTGATGAAATGTCACAATTTTACACCAAAATTTGGTTCATCGTTGGTTCATTTTCCTTCCTTTGAAAGTTTTTCTTCCTTTGACGTTTGAAATTTTGATCTTTTCTTCAGTTTTTATGGTTTCTGGATGGTAAATTTAAAGGATTACTTGTCTTTCAAAGCCCTTTTGGTGTTCAGAGAGTTAATGTCCACATCTTTTACCACAATGTCAGCTGTAAGTGAAGGTTTGGAAACAGAGTGGTGTGAACCACTTTCTGTAGTTTTTGAGAAAAATGCTTTCAAAGTTTAGTGTTTTCCAGAAAAGTCCAACATTCACTGTAATGTTATATTTGGGTTGTGGGTTAGACCACTCCGACACTAAAATCTAGACCATAAAATATTACAGGAATTATGTAAAACTCAGTTCAGTTCGACCACTCTGCTTCTAACTCCTTGAACAGTTCTGACGATCTGTAACAAACCCACAGTGGACTAAATTTGCTCATTTTTAGACTGGATGTGATGAATTTTCTCATCAGAACCACACAAGATTAATTGAAGGACCACTGGAAAGTTAAAAATCAGACAATTCCTTTCAGTTTTTGTAGTTTTTGGCAGATAAATGGTGACATCATGGTGATTTTTGACAGATAACATTCAATACAATTCAGTTTTAATTATATAGCACAGATTCACAACACATCATCTCAAACCGCTTAGCATAGTGAGGTGTAGACCTAAGAATTATAAACAAAGAACAAGACAACAACAATCCAACATGCCTTGTTGAAGACATTTACCTAAAGTCCTACTGTGGCGTTTGCTGTGGTGATGTTTGTTAGTATTCTGGTATACGGTGGTTTTACCAACATAGAGTCTGAACGTAAACCAACCCAGAGTCCAACATTTTATAAAGTTGACCAGACAGCTGGACGGGGACGGTATATAAACACAGAACAGAATAGTGGCCAGTTTGCATATGGTTGTTAATTAACAACAAAAAGGGATGGAGAAGAGATGAAGTCTGGTAGACACAAACAGTAAGAGACGAGAGGTCAGACAGACAGTTACCGACAACAAACGGCGATGAAATCAAGAGGTCTGGTGTACAACGAACAGTGAAGGAGTTAATAATGACAAAGAAATGAATAAAGAGTGACTCTAGGGGTGTCTGTAGTAAAAGGATGTGATATTTTATTTATTTAACCCTAACCACTGGCAGGTTTCATGGTCCAGAAGCAGCAGGTCCAGATGGAAGGATTAAATACACTTCCTTCCTTCTCTTTCTGCAGAAACATCTTTCTCAGGAGGAGTTCTTCAGCGTCTTTGGGATGTCCATCGAGGACTTCGACTGCCTCTCTTTCTGGAAGAGGAACGAGCTGAAGAAGAAGGTCTGTCTGTTCTGACGCCGCCGGGACCAAGCGTCCCACAATCCCCTGCTCCTCCTGGACCGACCGGTGGTTCAGCGAGCGGACTCCGACCGGACGCCAGCGCCATCGGTTTGCAGAGACGCTGAGTGGTTTTAGAGTTCTGCTGCACACATTAGCGTCACCTGGTTTAGCTTAGAGAGATGCAGAGCTTCATCACCCAACAAGACCACTGAGCCAATCAGAGGCCTGCAGGGGACGAGGTCGGAGCGCGCTCAGTGGTCTCGTTGTATCTTCTGGGACGTGAGGTTCATTCTTTAAAGATGTCTGAGGGTCAAACATCCTGAAGGTTTCCACCCAGCAGCTGTTTTTACCCTGAAACCCTCCGAATCCTTCCTGAGCTGCAACATTCCCGCTGATCCAGAGTCAGTTTTCAGCTGTTAGCGTCTTTAAAAGGATTCTTCCTATTGGCTCAGCCAGCTATGATGTCACAGCGACAGCATTTCCTTCCCAGCACCGAAGAATAAAACAAGGAGGCGGTTTGATCGCAGGAAACCTCAAACTTTTTATTATAGCTAAAAACATGACAGGAAGCATACAACATGAAGTTAAACTATATTTACCATCAGCTGGAAGGATCATCAATAGTCAATATTCATATTAACGATTTATATTAACTACATTAACTATTTATGTGACCTATTTTATTATAAGTTGCAGCTCTTCTGGTAATTGTATTTTTCAAGAAAATATGTCAAACATTTAATGATTCCAGCTTCTCATGTGTAAACACCTCATTTATTTTTATGAATTTCAGGTTTGGAACATTTATTCTAATCAGTCATTTAATCAAGACAGAATAATGAAAATAATAGAGGTTTATGCTAATGTTAGCGACCAAAAAAACTGGTCATCATATTCTGATCTAATGTCAGAAAAAGGTCCACAATTGGACTAATATGGATTTATTTCAACCCTTTTGTCTAAATCCTAAATACAGATTACAGTCAAAGGTGTCAACTTGAGACAGCAACCTCGCTGATAGTTTGTCAATAATCAGCTGCGATCAAACTGTCTCCTCCTTGTGTGTTCTTCCTCGTTCAGCAGAAGCCACTGCCACACACACACACACAAGAACACACACACACACACACACACTTTCACATGTTGATGTCTTTCTGGGGACCGTCTGTGAAAAAATACATCATCAGGCCCCCCCACACCACACACACACTTTCACATGTTGATGTCTTTCTGGGGACCGTCTGTGAAACATCCATCATCAGGCCCACACACACACACACACACACACACACACACACAGCTGACGGATGTTTGCGATGGCGTCCGACTCTCGGTGGTTCCGGTTCGTCCATCAGCAGGTTGGGGGCGTCGGCCAGCGTTGCTTAGTGACCAAATGATGTGCAGCTATTTTTTAACCTATTTAGAGAAGTGGCATGTTTGTTATTAACTAAAAGAAAAGTGTAGAAATCATCTTTCAGGACATATATGTTGGATAGAAAACGATGGACAGAGGCGACTCCTGCTGGACTTTTTGAACCAAAAGACGACAGAAGGAATGATGGGACATTTTACTGATCTTCACCACTTCAGTGTTTGTACCAATGTTCAGTATTAGCATCCACCAGCAACAGTTTGAACATTAATCTGCACCACAACACGTGAATATTTAACACCTTTAGCTACTTAAACCCACACAGCCGTCGATTCACGTCTGAACCGGATTTACTGATCACCTTGTGTCGATAAATCATAGCTGATCAATACATGCAATAGAAAAACTTCAGTTTATGGGATTCAAATTCATTTTCAACAACTTTTCATCGCAATTAGTCAGTTTGAGTGATTCAGATTCAGACAAAAATGGTTCAATTTCAGTTTCTAGTGGTGCATACTGGTTTCCAGTGATTAGAGGATTCTCCAACCAGCTAGATGACTGTTGCCTCTACATCTGACCACTATCAGTCGTTTTCCCAAACAGGGAACATCCTGAGAAAGTTTGACAAAGTTCTATTAATGATTTCAGCGTTGAGTTTTATCTCAGTTTTCAATTCAGTTTTATTTAGGAACCAAAAACCCCCTAAAACGAGTACCCTCCAGCAGAACCAGGCTCAGATAAAGCAGCCATCTGGTGGGGTGGGGATGGAGGGGTAGAGACAGCCAAATGGTCTTTTTTAAGGCGAGAGAGCTAAAGATGTTGGTGACAATGCTGTTGGACTGTTATGCTCCAAGAACTGAAACTGAACTGCAGAATGGAGGAATTTTATTTATTAGACTGAAGCTAAATTCAGCTTCATGATCGAATAAATTCAGTTTGAATGATTCAGATTCGACTCACAGGATGAACGTCTCAGTAAATTAATTAGAATAAGAAGCACTGAATCTGGATTTAGAAAACTGAATATGGAAACATACAAACAGTTGGATTTTCAGCTAGAATTAAACAGTTTAAATGAAACTGGATTCGATTTCGCTCTAATGAAATCTTACATCATGTGAACCAAATTCAGTCATTACATTTGAGAATTTCACATTCAGACAAATTATTCAGATCAGCTTTTATATTTCTGCCAATCAAGAAGTCGCTGTTCTAACTGACAGAACCGACCTTTAAATCCGAGTTCAGCGGCTCAGAGCTGTGTGAGGTTTAAACTCAGAATGGATTCACTCTCACTGCATCGATTTAAAGAAATGAAAACCCACCGCCTCCACGTCCACCGCCTCGTATCTGTGGAACAACAAAAGACTAAAAACTGAAAGTGTAGACGCTGGTTGGAGGGTTCTCAGAGTGAAAGAGCATCGGTCACTTTACGTTGAGATGATTTCCTGTTTTCTTTCTTTTTACTGAGGGATGATTCTGACGCTGCTTCCTGATACTGAGAGCTTTGTTCTGATTGGTTGGTGTGGTTGGAAACAGGAAGCAAGTTGCTGTGACTGACGCCATGATGACACAAAGATTGTTTTTTCTTTTTGTACATTTTGAAGTGTTTTTTTCTGTTTTTGTTGAGCTGTTTTGACTCGCAGGGCGACTTCAACACGTCTGATTGCCTTTAACTGCTGACGTCACGGTGATGATGTCACATTTTTACTCAACCTTTATTTGAACCACGCCAGCAGTTACAGGTTTAAACCAAGTCTTTGCTCGTGTTTATCAAACTAACCTTGAAGTGAAACTACATAAAGCATGTGTTTAAATCCACCCTACCCCTCTTTCAAAACAATCCCTCAGTGCTTCATTATTCTATGCATAAAAGTTCATTTGATTGAAATCTTAAGCAGAAACCAACACGTTACGACCAACAGTTTTTGTTTTGACTGGTCTGGATGATGTTACAGACCTTAATTAGAACGGTGCTATTTGTGTAATTTTAACCCTCCTGTTGTCCTCATTTACAGGCACCAAAAATATTGTTTCCCTGTCTGAAAAAAAATCCAAAAATTCTGCAAAAAATTCCCCAAATTCCTGTAAATTTGCGAAACCTTCAGGAAGAAAATTCCAACAATTCTTTAAAAGTTTTATTTAAAAAAAAATCCCTCAAATTTGGGAAGAGAATTCTTGTAAATATTTTCAAAAAATGAATAAAAATCTTTAAAAAAAAAAAACCTAAAATATCTACAGTGATTCTATATATACACCCCCTGTCAAAAGTTTTGAGACAGGTTCTCATTTATTTGAATGAGAAAGTGTCTCAAAACTTTTGACAAGGGGTGTATCAGTAAAACTTCTAATATTTTCTTTAAGAACATTCACATAAAAATCAACCAAAATCCAGCGAATTTCGCTGGATTTTGGTTGATTTTTATGTGAATGTTCTTAAAGAAATATTTTTAACATTTCTTTTTTCCCACCAAAAAATGTTCCAAATATGGACATTAGAAGTTTCACTGTGAAAATAGATATTTTCCACATTTTCAAACTTTAAAACATCAATTCTGACCTGCAGGACGACACGAGGGTTAATTCCAGAAAGAGCTGCTGTCCTTTTCGCTGGTCCAAACTGAGTTTTGTGTATCTCTAACTGGTCAGAATAACTTCACTGATACCTGGAATAAAAACTCTCCTCAGCTTTTTTTTTTTATAACTGGCCTTAGTGATTGTAAATTAAAATGCCAAATTTATTCTTGTTGTTGGTTTTCAGTCTGATTGGTGCCAAATAAATATGCTAAGTGTTTAAATACAAAACAAACAGCGATATTTTTACTTTTACTGCTTCAGTGAATGTGTTATCCTGTCAGATCAGTTCAGAGAAAGTAAAGAAAAATTTGATTGTTCAAGTTATGAATTTGTGAGTGAAATGTAGGATTAAAGTTTTCTCTTTTACATTTGAATCCACACTTCTTACTTTTTGTAGTTTGATAAATACGAGCCCAAAGGTCAGAGGTCAGACTGAGGTCAAACTGAGGTCATAATGAGGTCATAATGAGGTCACAGGTGGTCCCGGTTGACCTCTGTGCTTTGAAGCCGTCCTGCTGCTGTATTTGCTGAACACTGAATGATTAATATTCTAGTTGCTGTTGTCGTTTCCACACGTTGCTGCTGTAACAGATGAATGGTGACGTGATGATTAACCAGGAGTTACAATAAAGAACATTTCTATTTGCTTCAGGAGACTCTGTGGTCGTCACTGTTTCCAGTCGACTCAAGCAAACCTGAAAAACAAATCTGATGTACCATTTTAACCCCAAACAAGCTGTGTTTGACTCCTGTTTTTGGTTTGAAACTTAGAACAGAAAAACTCCCACTTTTATCCATGTGCTAACATAACAGCACAAGGATTTTCTAACCATCAATGAGCCTTTCAACACCATTAGCTAACACAATGTAGCATTAGAACACAGGAGTGATGGTTGCTGGAAATGTTCCTCTGTACCCCTATGGAGATATTCCATTAAAAATCAGCTGTTTACAGCAAGAATAGTCATTTACCACATTAACTATGTCTACACTAGATTCATCCATTTAATGTTATCTTCATTGAACAAAAAATGCTTTTGTTTCAAGAATAAGGACATTTCTAAGTGACTGCAAACTTTTGAATATTAGTAAAACTTAAAGTTGCTCTATATTAGTTAAAGTTGCTCTAAAATGAGTTAAAATTGCTCTAAATCAGTTAAAGTTGCTCTGAAATGAGTTAAAGTTGCTCTAAATGAAGATATATGTAAGATATGTCCGTTAAAGTTGCTGTAAAATAGCTTGCTCTCAGTTGCTCTATTTTCGGTTTGTTCTCTTGTTGATGAAAGGTTTTCACCATCTGTTTCTTGCTTTGAATCATCAAAATCTTTCTTTCACAAACAAAAAAGTGAAAACATCCTTGTTTTTCCTCCTTTTACCGAGAACTACAGGTCCCACGATGCTCTGGGGGACGTAAACAGGAAGTATAAAGCTGCCTTGAAGTCAGCTGGAGCCCGGTTTTATTTTGAGTCTCTATTTGTTCACTTGTTCAGTTCTATCAGATCTGTCTGTGAGCAGCTTCTGTTTGCAGCGGATCATCGATGAACAGACGATAATTAGTGGATCGCTGTGAAACTGGAAGAGATGCTTCTGTGACTTCTGGACACATTTACAGACATTTGTCATCGATATGGACGGAAAAGGTGAGTCCCTCTGGATCTAAAAATGGTTTCATGTCTTGTTGTAAGCCTCAGAGTTATCAGTATTAAAGGACAGTCTCCTCTGCTGTATATTTATTAAACACGTTACTCATAACGGCAAACTGCATCGTACAAATGCAGCTACAAAAACAGGAAGTTAGAGGTTTATAAATGCTGCTGTTGTTTTATATTTAATGAAAGTATCAAACCAGAACCACACCATGTAAACCAAAGGATACGCTCAGAAATCTTCAGTTTAATTCAGATTATATGCCGATAAAGATCAAAATATTCCATAACATTTGCCAACAAATATGCCCAAAATAACTCGGAGAAACAAACACAACAAACAACAAAACAGTAATATGTAAAAATCATTTTAATATAATTTTACAGATCAGTGTTTAGTCAAAAACAAACATTCTCCTGAGTACAAAACGCAGTGAATAGAAAAATGCTACAGTAAGTGGAAAACATAAATCATAGATCAGTTACTACGTAGTGCCGGTCAGTATACGGTGAGAAAACTAGTTCACTTATACATTTACACAGTCCGACATAACCGTGAGATTAAACAAACAAAAAAATTACATGTAGAAATAATCGTGCTCCGGACGGTCCGTTACCATAGAAACACACGACTTTCTATGGACAGAAAAACAACATTTATGACTTTTATTCCCTCGCTGGATGCCAACAGGATGACGTTTACGGAGGCTTTAGCTACAAAAATCTAATTAAACTGAAACTATGTTGTTTGTTTTTTATGAACAACATTTCCAAAGCTGGAATCCCCAGTGGAATAAATTGATGTGAAAATATTACTTTTAAGTGATTCCAAATACAGGAGACTGGAGTCATTGCTTTGTGCTAATCAGATATAATAATCAAAAAAATTCCCTGCACATAATAAATAACACATTTTCTTTCGGGTTTATCAATTCTTCTGTATTTGAATATTTCTATCTAATCCTAATGAAAAAATGCAGATGTTTCAAATGTAGCTCAAACACATCATTCAGTGGCACCGGTCAGTCAGATGTCTGCTCATTAGATTATTTCAGCTGAAACTGCAATAAATCCTAAACATGAAGGTTTACTGTTTGCTTTGGAAGTTGCTGTTTTTGTCATTTTTTAGCAAAAAAGTCTGTATGAAAAATGGATGTAGCGATTTTACAGTTTTGAAGTCTTGAATTTGGAACATAGCCGTTGTTATTTTGTTTTTTTAAACTGAACGTAAAGCCTGAGTGGTGGGTCGACTTTAAACTTTAGTTTGTTACTCGAACGGTAGCCCTAAAACGTGATGCTTTATCGTCTATTTTTCTCTAAATTTGACTGTAATTTACAAAACGAACTCCATGCTGTGTTAAAGGAGACTTCACACGAGAGATTAGAACCATAAACTTGTTGGAAAACTGTTCACTGAGAAAACAGATCAAGTTAGAAGAAGGCTCATTTGATCACTGACTTCTACAGCATCAGGAACCTGAGGAGTCGCCCCCTGCTGGCTGCCAGAGAGAACGCACAGAGAACCCTATTTCTGCTGTTTAACACTTGTTTTGTGTGACTTACTTCAGCTACAGTGAGGTTTTGTTTTTGCTTTGTTGTTTTGTTTGCACAAACAGCTACTTGCTAGCTGCTAAAAGATTAGACTGAAGCTAAAACTGCTTCTAAAGTCTGTTTGGGTTTTAATGTCTGAGCTGGGATCAGTTTTTTATTTTCTCAGGTCACTTAAAAGCTGCGTGAACAAATAAAGAAAGAAATCTCCTGCTGCATGTGTGAAATATTGTCAATTATACTGATCAGTCAGCAAGAACTGGAAATAAAGCCCTCCCAGCTGGACTATAGAACGTCTTATAAAGAACGTTCTGTCATCTGAGGACTCAAGAACATCTGAAAAACGTTTTTTTTTAAATTTTGCATGAAGAACTTTCCTTTGTTTTCAGCTGGAAGGTATTTTATAGAAGAATGTTTTCTAACAAAAAGGCTAAATGTACCTTTAATATATCACGGCACAGAAGAAAGTTCTACCATCTGAAGCTAACACCTGGAAAACAGTTTTTGAACATTGATTTAAAAACGTTCTTCTTTTGTTATCATTGGAATGTTTGAAAGAAGAACGTTCTATGATACGTTTCCTCAACAACATCCTCAGAACGTTGCAGGCAGAATGGTCCACCTTTGTTATTAAAAGACATTACAAGAACAAATCATTTGAGGCCTCGATGACATTTAGAAAACATTCTATGAGAACGTTCCCCCTTCGTTATCATAAAACTTCAAGTGTTCTGACAACGTTCTCTAAACATCTGAAGGAATGTTGCAGCTAAAAGATTATGAACTCACAGGAACATAGTTGGAAGTGATAAATATCTCAGTCCTGTTCCCTGCTGAGGTAAATAAAGGCCCTGGTAATTATCTGAGGAAACATTCGTTAGCGCCACAGTTAGCAACCGTTTACTGCTGTTGCCATGGTTACTGCAGAGCCCAGCCAGACTTAAAAACCAACATTAAAAGAAACTTTAGTTTTTAAAAATGATGAACAAAGCCCATTAACATACTGACTGTGAATACATCATTCAACAGTTTCTTTTTCTGTTGGTCTCTGAGGTCATGTTGGACGAATCAACGTTCCTGTCGCCTTAAGAACGTCTGCTAGATGATCAGTTTGTAGGAAATCAAACTGACGACAGCTGACAGGATGTGGCTGATTGATTGATTGATTGGACAGCTGGTGTCAAGCAGCAGCTTTGGTCTCCCATTCCTGTGGAAACAGTGACAGCAGTTCAGTGGGTTGGTAAACAGATTAAATTTAGCTCATAGTACATTAAATAGATCATTAAGTTCAGTTGATATTATGTGTCGAAAGATTATTGGATTAATGGATAAGGTGATCAGCCTGATCAACTGTTTTGAGTCTGGGTTTTTCAGGCAAAAAGTCCAAACATTTGCTGACTGAAGCTTCTCATATGAGGTGGTTTGATGTGTTTGTTGGTGCAAAACTGAATATTGTGGTTTTTGGTTTGTCAATTAAATAAAACAAGTCAAATGAATACATCACTTTGGAGTTTAACGTCTAATCATTAACTGCAGGTCTAGAAGGAGTCACAGTTCCACTAATCAGGAGGTCTAGAAGGAGTCATAGTTCCACTAATCAGAGCTCCTAAAATGACTCCACAGACAGTGAACTACTTTCTCCATCCAGCTGTAAAAACAGACATCAGTTGCTTCAGACTTGGTTCAGGGGTTCTCCATGGAAACCAGAGTTAGTGTGAAGCTCAGACAGTGTGAAGGAACCTTCAGAACATCAACCTCTATGGACGGAGGACCAGAACTAAACCTGGCTGCTGCTCACAACTAAACTTCCAGATGAAGAACATGAGAAGAAGCCTGATGGATGCTGGAAACATTCTTTGGTCAGATGAAGATAAACTAGTTGGGCTCAGATGGAGTCCAGATGTTTGATGAGAACCTGTCCAGGACTACCACAGTGGATGGATGGTCCTGACAGTGAAGCACAGATTCTGGCATCCTCCATGCTGAGGAGGACTGAGTCTGTCATCATAAAAACAGCTGAAACTACGAATGTATTGACAAAAACTGAATCTGGGTAATGAGTTTTGCTTCACTGAGTTGTTACTGTGGGGCCTGCACTTTTAATATAGTAAATCTAAAGAGTTAGGTTTTAATTTGACATAAGAACAAACTGCCTTGTTCAACTTAGGAACTATACAATTATTGTCAGGTGAAGAAACTAAAGTGAACTGACTGCGGCTGTTCTCTGTAAACTCAGCTAACAGCCGTGTGTTTGTGTGAATCTCACCTTCCTCCTCTGGAAAACCTTTCCATGTTCGATGAACAGCGCTGAAGGAGCTCGTCTCAGAGAGTTTTTAGCTGAAGCCGTCCGTCGCAGCAGAGGGTTCAGAAAACTCGCCTGGACCAGCAGAAACCAGTGAAACCAGTGAGTATCCACTGACACACTCCTGACTCCACTTCAGTATCAAAATGTTGAACTTCTGACTGCAGTAGGCCACATTTGAAAACATGCGCTGACCAGTGGGTGGAGTTTGTCGTACCTGAGCACGCTCAGTGCAGACGGCCAGCGACTGTCTAAAAGAGGTGCGTTTGTTTTGCCTTCCGGCGGACGCCAGGTTGGTCTCTGATCCCGCCCTCAGCTGTACGGAGCTCCGCCCAGTCAGCTCCAGCTTCTGAACGCCTCGCTGGACTTCAGATGGCTTCTTGTCTGAAACACGAAGCAGCACAGAAACAGCTGAGGTCTCTGCTGTGCTCTGCATTATTTAACATATTTACCCCTGAACTCACTGCTTCCTGCAGCTCTGTGGAAACAGAACAACCATGAAGGAGGAGAAACAACTCAGAAATGTCTTCTGTCAGAATGACACAAGTCATAAAAATTTGAGCTAATTCCCAGTTAGTCCTCTGCCTGTCCAGGGATGTCAGGACTGCATCATAAGTACCTGATAGGAGGAGTTTAGAGATGCTGGTAAACACAGATGACTTCCTTCACTCCTAACCATTCTCACTGATTATGATTGTGTTTGTTCTGTGGTTCTGCTGTCTCTAGTGGAGATGACTGAAAGTGTTAATGGTAGTAAAGCTGCATGGTGAGGAATGACTGAAGGTTTCCATGGTGGTGAAACTGCCTGAGGAGGGATTTCAAGTCTGCATCATAAATACTTGTTCAGCTGTAACAAGCACTGAGTCTGATCCTTAAACACATGCAGACAGGTAGATCAGATGGCTTAACATTTGCTGGAGAATGCAGGCATCAATCCCATTACCTCTTGGATGCTAAGCGAGCGCGCTAACATTAGAGCTAACTCCCTGTCCAACTGGTAGCTGTCCAGGGATGTCAGGACTGTACTCTCTGTTCAGAGCTGGGCTGCTTTCGTTGGTCGTATCTGACAATCAATCAACCCTACCCTGTTGGTGACAGAGGCCTATGTCTGTGGTGTTAGGACTACCTGTGGAGGGATCTCAAGTCTGCATTTTAAATACTTTAAAAGTGGTGTTTCACTTGACTGATTTCCACTGAATCTGATCTAGAGAGGGCAAAATATCAGCTGGAGAATGCGGGCATTGATCCCGCTAGCAAGCACTCTACTGTTTGAGCTAATTCCCCTCATCTCTTAAAAGAACAGGCCTCCATAAACCTGTCACCTGAAAGCCCTGAACTTCTTTTTGGTACTTGTTAGTTGATTTATTGATTGACTGATTGATTGATTGATTGATTTCTTTATTTTTGTGTCATCCACACAAGCGTGTCCAACCCTCATGGGTCTATAAGACACCAATACATGTGCACTGCAGCAATATGTCCAAACCACACAATATTCTGCTGCTCAATCCTTAAACAAAAAACGTTGCCTTTTAACCCAGCCCTGGGAAAGACATTCTGCCATGAAAAAGGTTCCTCTTCTAGAACATAACTCTGATTTTTCATGGTCATCCAACCAAAAGAAATCAAAATAAACAGAGGACATCTTCCCTGATATCTCCGTATACAGGACAAGAAAACACCTTCATCCAAGAGTCTTCCTCAGTTCTGACTGACTGTTGGGGAGTTGCAGGTATTTCTGTTCACTGGGGTCATAGTTATAGCTGTAGGTTTATTATGAGGGTGTATTATGGGATGCTTGCTCTGTGTTGTGTTGACGACTCACTGTGGCTGCTGAGGACGGTGTTGCTGTAGGTCACCGAGTCTTTGGACGACACGGAGCTGCAGCGAACTGAATCCTGAGAGCTTTGGAGCTGAAACATGACAAACTTCATCAGAAACACATTGCAGAAACAAGCAGCTGCTGAAGATACAACATTCAAAGGTTTTAGTGTCTCATAGAAATAAGTTCAGAGAAATACGAGGTGGTGTTCTGAGCCTGAGATCAGTCTGAGTCGCCTCTTTTTTCTAATTCTTAGTTTTACCACTTCAGTTCCAGTTTGACCTCAGCATATCAGAATAAGTTAGCGTTACAAAGCTAACCATTAAAGATGAAAAAAAGTTTAATTTCTTTGATAGTTTATTTTTTAGAAATAAGTAAGTCTGGACTCAATCTGTCTGACATGTTTCAGAGCGTTACCAACAGTGGGAAAAATTAAACCTCATAGATATTCACATTTTAATTTGTCTTTTAATTCACCAGCTTCAGCTGAGCAAAAGCAAAGTTTGTCTTTTTTTAAATACATTTCTGCTTTTTCAGAAGAGTTTCTGAGAAGCTGCCAGAACATCTGCTGCTGTTTGAAAGGGACAGAAAGGTTTCTGTTTGAACTGAGCTCCTGTTCGTTATTCTCCGGTACCATGTGCTCCAGGACGGAGGTGTTGGAGTAGATGGGCGGGTCTCTGCCGGTTCCGCTCAGGTGGAACGGGTCGTCCATGTAGGTGTTGGAGGTGGGAAACCTTCGAGTCTGAAGGCCGCTGAGGAGAGAAGATGAAGAACGTCAGAGCAGGAGGCTGATCAGGAGATTTAACCCTCCTGTTGTCTTCATTTACAGGCACCAAAAAACATTGTGGGCCGCACAGTGGGGTAGTGGTTAGCACGTTCGCCTTGCAGCAAGAAGATCCCCGGTTCAAATCCCGGGGTGGGCCTGGGATCTTTCTGCATGGAGTTTGCATGTTCTCCCTGTGCATGCGTGGGTTTTCTCCGGCTTCCTCCCACAGTCCAAAAACATGCTGAGGTTAATTGGTTACTCTAAACTGTCCGTAGGTGTGAATGTGAGTGTGATTGTGTGTCTGTATATGTAGCCCTGTGACAGACTGGTGACCTGTCCAGGGTGTCCCCTGCCTTCACCTGAGTCAGCTGGGATAGACTCCAGCACCCCCCATGACCCTAGTGACCCTATAGAGGATGGATGGATGGAAAAAATATTGTTTCCTTGTCTGAAAAAATCCCAAAATTCACCAAAACAAATCCCCAAATTTCAGAAAATTTGCAAAACCTTCAGGAAGAAAATTCCAATAATTCCTTAAAAGCTTCACTTGAAAATTTTATTTTAAAAAAAATCTCCCAATTTTGTGAAGAAAATTCTTGTAAATATTTTCTAAAATGAGAAAAATCTTCAAAAAAATCCTAAAAATATCAAAAGTGAATCCATTTATCAGCAAAACTTCTAGTATTTTCTTTAAGAACATTCACATAAAAATCAACCAAAAATATCAGAAGTTTTATTGGTATATGTGGAATCACTTTAGATATTTTTTGGATTTTTTGGAAGATTTTTACTCATTTTTTGAAAAAAAACTTTACAAGAATTTTCTTGCCAAATGTGGATTTTTTTTTTTAAATAAAACTTTTAAGGAATTATTGGAATTTTCTTCCTGAAGGTTTTGCAAATTTTCTGAAATTTTGGGGAATTTATTTGCTAAATTTTTGGATTTTTTTTTCAGACAAGGAAACAATATTTTTTGGTGCCTGTAAATGAGGACAACAGGAGGGTTAAACGTGTCGATCACCAGACTTACCTGAGAGCGCCCCCTGTGGGCTCCTGTGTGCCGTTGTCATGGTGACCGGCAGCTCCGTCCTGCAGCAACTTCATCCATCGCTGCTTCTCCTCCGAGCTGCTCGCCTCCAGCACGGCCACCTGGTCGCCGAGCATGCTCAGTGTGATCCTGTAGGAGCGCTCGGCGTCAGGCCCGGCTCGGACCTCGCAGCCTCGGAGCTGGACGGTGTACTGAGGCGACCGTTCCTTCCTCACCTCCTCCTCCTCTTCATCATCATCCTCCTCCTCAGCAAACATGTTGAGCAGCCCCGCCTCCACCCGACACTGGAGACTCTGCCACTGGCAGTTCATCAGGACGTTCAGAAAGCCTGGAGGTCAGAGGTCAGAGGTCAGAGGTCATTAACCTGTACACGAATACTGATCAGGTTGGTGTTCCCACGGTGCACGGTATTCTGGTTGTTTCGTGTCTCTTTGTGGTTGTTTCGTAGCCTAGCCGCGCTAGACAACCCACGGCAACGAATTTAATTCTCTGCCAGGGTGGGTCTAGTTACCCTCGGTAAGCCTCGAGGTTGGATGCTCCTAAAACTGGCCGACGAATCACCATGAAGTGTAGAGTCAGAAGGCGGGCGTAACTAAGTGACGACAGAGGTGAGACGATTCTGACAGAAACAGACAGACAACACACGGCAACGCATTTAATTCTCTGCCAGGGTCGACAACAAAAACGACAACAGTCATTGAGCTCCATTAGCACCGACTCTGAATAATCTTTCTGTTAACATGTCTGTAATATACTTGAGCTTCACCCATTGACTGTATAAATAAGGCTTCACCGAACTCCCGCATCCTCTGATTTCCGGCGCTCTAGGAGCCTATTCGTTGCGCTGATTGGTTGTATACCTACCCAATTGCTGCAGAATGATTTGATAGACAACCTTTTAGCCCGCCTCCCTCCCTGTCGAGAGCTTCTAGACCCTTGTGTCTTCAGAGCTGGGTCTAGCGCGGCTAGGCTATCAGTTTCGTGTCTTTGTGGTTGTTTTCTGTCTCTGCAGGTGTTTTTTGTCTCTTTGTGGTTGTTTTGTGTCTCCTTGTTATTGTTTCGTGTCTCCTTGTGGTTCTTTTGTATGTTTTTGTGGTTGTTGTCACAGTAAAATATGAGTTATAAATATGAATTTTTTTTCTTAGTTAACATGTCCTGAATCCTCCACGGATGGGTTTGGAAGATATTTACTGATAACACAACTAAAGCAGCATTTATAATTTCACATATTTGTAGTTTTTAATTTACTGATAACTGTTTTTATTCACATTTTCCATAAAACAATGAAGATGAATGGACATTTACATTTTAAAAAAGTAGAATTTGTGCCGTGTTTCCACTTTACTCCTTATGTTAAAGATTTAAGCAGCACTTTGTCCTGTTTTTAATCAATGACGGAACTTCATAATCAGTGGTGGTGGGTGGTGAAATTTGTTGGGTGGGCTAACAAATGCATAATACCGATTAAATGGTTAACACAGAAAATGAAGCCCAGATTTTGCTACTTCCTGGTCGCCGTTTTGGATTTTTGGAGCCAGTGACGTAAAAAGCGTCATCAAACAGACTGGACCGGAGAGCAACTAGGGGCAGGACCAGTCAATGGGACTGTCAATCAACTATAGCCACGCCCCCTGGCTCCGCCAACTTTAACGATTTATTTAAAATTCAGTATTGATTTATTTTAAGATCGGCCACCTGATCTCTCATTCTGACCATGAAAACTAACGGGGAAAAAATCCTGAGCTGTAGAACATCAGTCTATCACATTTTATTTTTTCCAAAAATGAATTGGGGTCTATAGAGAAAAAGCTTTTTGGAGCCAACCCTAGTGGACGGCGTGATATTGCAAGTTTTTGACACTTCCGGGTTGGCTTCATTTTTGGAGCCAGATGCTACGTCCATCTTTATATACAGTCTATGCCTATGATACACACAGTTACATCAGTTACAGGTACACTATACTTTTTTAGTGCTCTACATTAACACTCTCTCTCACTCACTCACTCACTCACACACACACACACACACACACACACACACACACCACTACAAAACGTGTTCCAACTGCAACGACTGCCCACAGACAGTCTGCTGCAACTGTCTTATTACAACTGTTTGGTGACATGTAGTGCAAAACAGTACAACAGATGACCTCAGCAAAAACAAGGTGTCACAGTCCTTTAACAGGTCAACATGGTAAATGGTTGTATTTATATAGCGCTTTTATCCAAAGCGCTTTACATGATACGTCACATTCACCCATACAATAATAAATTTTAAGTACTCTGTACTGGAACACACTTAACTAAACTAACCCTTTTGTCACTAACTGAGGACAGCAAGTATAAAGGCACTGCTGGGATTTGAACCCAGGATCTCCTGTTTACTAGACAGGCGCTTTAACCAACTAAGCCACAGCGCCTTGTCTGGGCACGTGAGCCGACCTTATTTGAAAAGAAGCTCACATCGACGGCCTTTCTGGGATGCAAACAGGTTAATCACCATGTCATTGAAATCTGGTAATTTCTGGATGAAGTCCTTCTCGATAGACATCATGGTAAGTGCATTCAATCTGTCCTGCCCCATCGTACTTCAGAGAACCGATTTAATCCTGGTGAGCGTACTGAAACACCTCTCTGTCTCTGCCGATGTCATCGGAGTTGTGATGGCTATTTGTGTTCATTTCAGTGTCCCACCTCCTTCATGCTAACGCCCGCAAAGTCAGCGGCCTGTGGGCAGGCTGAAGTTAGCCCAAATGATCAGTAAATCACGGGGGCGGGACATGACACCTGTCAATCACTCACAAGAACGAAATGAATGAAAGCGGACTGTATCTGCTGGGGCTGTAAAAATAAGCCCATTTAGAGATATTCTATGTTTTTCTTTTGACTGATTGGTGCTGTTGCTACCTTTGGTTTCACCTAAACTTAAAACAATCTGTTGGAAGTTATTTAAAAAAATCATTTTCTCATCTTTTTTGTGTTTGCTTGGGAGGGCTTAGCCCTGTTAGCCCATTTATACCAGCCGTCCCTGTTCATAATGTAGTTTCAGTACCTTTGTCTTTGCTGCAGCGAGCTGAAGGTTTCTCCTCATCAGAGTCGGTCTGAACTGTACTGGACTGGAAACACAGAACACACAGGAGGTTAGAGGTAAGATCAGTTCTGTTAGAATCACTCTGGAGCTGTTTGCAGAACTTTATGTTCCGTTTTTGTATGTTGTTGTTTCTGCTTTTACATGATGGTAAAGTGAATATTTTTGGGCTTTCAGCAGATGGTTGAAGAAAACAACACCTGAAGTCATCAATTCCTTTCAAAAACAAACAGAAAGGTTTGACTGTTTGTCATGGATGAGATTAAAATAATTTTGATGAAATTTCACAATCTGATGCTGAGATTTGGTTCATTTTCCTGATGGAGTACAGTTTGACACCAACAGAAAGGTGACAATCTGACTTTTTTTAAGGATTTCTGGCTCTGATGAATGGTGCTGTTTTGTCGTTTTTTCTTTAAAGACAACGTGACTTCAGCGACAGATGAGACCTGATCATTTAGAGAAAAACACACAACATGTTTATTCAGAGGTTTCAGGTCATAAAATGCTTTTTGCTTTTCTGTTGCTTAATAAATGGAGTGATTTCATTCAAACACAGGAACAGGAAGTGATTTAGCATTTGATTAAATACATATGATTTAACGTAGTCATACATCTGAAGCACTGTTTGTGTTTTATTGTAATAAATCCTGTTGGAGGATCTCACCCTGCAGGACAGCAGCTGCTCTGATTTAACCAGAGAAGAGAAACTTTGAGTCTCCAGGCCGCCTCCAATGCTCAGCTCCTCCATCACCTGCACAGGTAGACGACAGGTCAGTCAGAATGCAGAGGAAACTAATGTGAAAACATTCAGCCTCAGTTTATCATTTCCACATGACAACTTCCAGATCACAGTGTCTACAAACAAACACAACATTTAGTCACCTGGACCTGAGAGGATTTACTGGAGGATCAACACGACAAAATCAGACAAAAAAAACAACAAAAACAAGACAAAATATTACAAGAATGAGACACATGACATGAAATAAAACAAAAAAGAGACAAAAATGGACAAACTACAAAAACAAGACAAAAAGTTACATAAATGACACAACTGAGACAAAAATGACAAAAGTGAGAAACAAAATGACAAAAATAGGACAAATATACAAACGAGACAAAAAGGAAACACAAAACGACAAAGACGACAATGAAAACAACAAAAACATGAGACAAACGACATGAAACAAAACAAAAAGAGTAAAAAATAAGACAAAAAACACATGCGAAACAAAAAACGACTAAAACATGAGACAAATAACAAAAGTCAGACAAAGAACAAGACAAAATATTCCAAAACAAGACACAAAACGACAATGAACAATCTAGTATTTTACTTTATGATCCAAACAACTTGTCATGGTCTAGAAATTATTTTAAATTCATAGTTTTACTAATTCACAATCTACAGAATTTTTACACTTTGAGGGCTGATTGGACCCTCTGGAGGACCAGTTTTGGCCCACTGCATCGCCCCCTGGTGGCCACTCGCAGTTATCGCTGTTCCTTTAGCGTTAGCAAAGAGCTAAACTACAGAAACCGACCTCAGACACATTCATCCTGAACCTGAACTCTGTCACCAAGAATTCACACGTCGGTTTTATTCCAGAACGTGGTGAACATCTTACCGACGGTACGACTACGAAGGACATGCACTCTGAAGACCACAGGAGGAGAATAAAGTGGTGGAGGATGCGTTACCTTCCTCCACTCGTCGGCCTGCTGGAAGCTGCTGTAGCCCAGAACCAACGACTCGGATCCCAGGGGTATTAGTTTGAGCTGGTGCTGGATCTTCCTGTTGGCTTTGGACTTGTAGACCAGCTGACAGCCGCGAAGGTTCAACTCCATCTGAGGCAGCAGGTCCCGGGCACATTTATAGCACTGTCAGGTAAAACAACATCATGTTTTTATCTACAGACGACTCTGCAGCGCCCCCTGGTGGAACAAGACTGCTGGGAAAGGTCTGAAATGAACAGTTAACGGTGGAAAACTGGAGGTGTGGAAGCTGCTGATTGGTTAAAAGACAGAAAATTAGTGATTACAGCGACATCTAGTGGACAACAGAGGAAATGCAGGTGTGCAACTCTGCTCTGATTGGTCAGGGGACAGAGAAGTAGTGATTACAGCAACATCTAGTGGCGACAAGAGGGACTGCAGGTGTAAAACTCAGCTCTGAATTGTCCGGAGACAAAGTTTGTGATGACAGCAATATCTAGTGGCCATTAGAGGAACTGCAGGTGTGAAACTCTGCTCTGATTGGTCAGGATTTCGGTCTACTTCCTGCCTCACCAGCAGCGCGTCGTTCCTGATGATGAACAGCTGTTTGCTCCACTGTCCGAGCCACTTTCTCCTCCACAGGTAGCCGCAGAGGCGAGACTCGGGGGCGGGCCTTAGGCAGGGCTGCGAGGCACTCCATTGGATGTAGTGGGCCCTGTCCTTCACAAGCTCCTCCCCCTCTTCATCGTCGTCTTCGCCGTACGACTCGTAGTGGCTGCTGTCCGACTTCTCTGGAGAAAAGGAACGGTTCATGTTTTACTGTTTTTACGTCACGTACGCGTGTTTTCTCTGACGGTGCGTTCAGGTACCGGTGTTGGTGTCGGCGGCCACGTAAGGTTCGGCTTCCTCGTACGTATCTTCATCTTCATCACCTCCCAGACCTCCTGGAGGAAGAGGAGGCACCGTGGGGCCCTGCATCCCAAAGAACAAGTTTTAAAGTTTGAATCAGAGAAACGAAGCTTCGATGAGGTCAGATTAACGGGAGAGGAATGAAGAACACAAAGTTCTGATGCTAAAATCTGGGATTAAAAAATTTGCTGCTGCAGAAGCCTCGAGGCAGAAAGTTAACATCTATGGAAACAGTTTATAAGCAATGATGGAAAAACTGGATTATTTACGTCAGAACATTTTTAGAAAAACATGGATTTAAAAAAATATCCCACTATTTTTGTGTGTGTGTGTGTGTGTGTGTGTGTGTGTGTCCGTCTATCACGTAGACCAGATGCTAATCGTCGGCCATCAGTGACCACTTCCTCCCTCTGCAGCGCTCTCGGCCAATAGGACGGCAGAGAGAAGGGAGATGGCCTCACATGTAAACACACGACTTCCTGTCACTCCCTCACACACACACACACACACACACACACACACACACACACACACACACACACACACACACACACATGCTCCGTCTCCTCCCAAACCTCGGAGGACTCGCTCTGTCATTACTGACCCACATCACAGAGCCGCTCCTCCTCTTCATCCTGGATCCAAAACTCCTAAAAAAAAACTTTTTTTCTCTCCGCTCCACTTTTCTTTTTCCTTTGACCCCAGACTGAGTTTGAGAGGTGAGGAGGTGAGGAGCTCTGATTGGATGCTCCAGTGTTGCCATGGTAACCTCAGGTGATAACTTTTTTTCTCTTCTAAGTTGTGAGCCATCATATCAGCTTTGCTTTTATCCCTGAATCCCTTTCTGTAAATGTGTGTTTTTAATTATTTATTCATTTATTTGTCATTCTATTTATGTTTCCTGCTTCACTTTAGTCATTTTTAATCTGTCCATCCTTCATTTTTCCGCATTAAAGGCTTTTTTTACTGACATGTGGAGTCATGTGACGTACAGATTATGAAGCTCTCAAGGCAAAAAAGAGAGAAATATTTATTTATTTATAAAACAAATAGATTTGTTTAATATTATTTCACATTTTTTTAGCTCATATCTAACAGTTTTTTTTAACGATTTCATCATTTATTATTGATTGATTTTACTCGATTATTATTTTATATGTTTTAAAGATGTCCTTTATATTTATTTGAATATATTTAGAAAATTCATATTTTTATTATTTTATTTTTATGTTCATTATAATTTCAGTTAATTTGATTTTGTTGAAATTAATTGATTAAAATTTCACTTTCTTCGGTGTTTTAATTATTGACCTCTAAAGTATGATTTCTGTCATTTTTAATTTAATTTTAATTTGTTCATTTAGGAAACCAGTTAAACCATTAAAACCAGTGTGTTTGTATCGACTCACCCCATTCCTCAGCCAGACAGGTGAGTCCTGATGTGAGACCAGCTCAGAGGTACGGACTCCTTCTGAACAAACAAATAAACAAGCAAACAAACAAACAGATAAACACCTGATGTCCAACCGTCATGCTAACATGTTAGCGGTGCACACACTACGGCTGTAAATACTGAGCATCAGTACCCTAATCTGCAGATACCTTACTGCTCTCCCGTGTGTTCATATCATTAGATTATTAGCAGGTGTTAATAATCATGGTGACTCTACCTGTCCCAGGTATGTCTGCCGGCTCGTTGCTAGGAGACGATGATGGACAGCTCATGATCATGTATTCAGCATCCTCCACTGGAACACAGCAGACAGTCAGAACTTAACCTCTGTGGTACTTTAACTAGTACTAATACTAGTACTTTAAGTAGGAATGATACTGTAGTACTTTTAGTAGTACTGATACTGCAGTACTTTTAGTAGTACTGTGGTACCTGGAGTGTCCTGAGGCTGCAGCTTGCACAGCAGCTCTGAGATGGATTTCTTCTGAGCCTGAGCGATGTAGCTCAGATTCTCTGAGTCCAGAACAGACAGGAAGGACTGCAGGTCCCAGATCAGCTTAGACAGAACTACAGACGGACAGATGGAGAGACAGACAGGTTAATGAGAGACAGACAGGTGGAGAGACAGACAGACAAGTTAATGACAGGTGAGCAGCTGGACATCTGTCTGTCTGTCTGTCCTCTCTAACAGGAAGTAATCTTCAGAGTTTCCAGTCTTTATCTGAGTCTCTGTCAGAGCCGGTGGTGACTCATGTTCGGTATCCGTCCATCAGTGTTTACTCTGAGACTGTCTCTGTTTCCCTCCTCATTCCTTTAATGTTTAACTTTTCTACAGTCACAGCAAAAAACTACAATAAATGTTCAAATCTACCAACAGTGCAGCATCTTAGAAAATCTATTTACTGTTTAGCTTTCATTGTCTTAGCATGCTAGCCATAATAATGTTTTTATATCACGTTAATATGCTAACATGTAGCGTAATGGAACTTTTGTAATGTTAGCCTTCAGAATGCTAACTTGTTACAATTAACAATTAGGCATGTTAGCAACATGCTAACACATATTTTCAGTGTCTTAGCAAGCCATTAACATGCTAGCATTTATTATGTAATATTTGCCATTTTGCATTTTCAGGCTGCTAGCATGTTATCATACCTAAGGCTTAGATATAATAACATGTTTCCTGTTGGATGTATTTATTGACATGCTAGCATACATTTTTAGCATCTTAGCACACCATTGACATGTTAGAATGTTTACATCATGCTAACATGCTAACATTTAACATGTCATAATTATCATGTGTTATTATGCTAGCTTATCCAACTTATTATTCATATTATCACCAAAAGTACGTAGCTTATGTGAAATATTTGGCATCTAAACATGCTTACGTAGCCATATAAACATTTAGTATATAATTTACTTGTTAAAATGCTACCATGCTAACATACAGTTAGAATTCATGCTATTGTATTACTGGATCTTAACTTACTGACATGTTAGCATACAACATAAAAAATTTCAGCCCCTTAGCATGCTGCTAACATTAACATCTTTACTACATGTTAACATGCTAACATTTTTCTTTTTGGTTTAAGAAAATCATGAGGCAAAAGTACCAGGTATATGTGAAACATTCAGCATCTAAACCAGGTAACATAGCCATGGGACACATAGCTAAGTACCGAGCATGCATAATAATATTTACATGCTAACATAGCCATCTTAGAATTTTTGACATGTTAAGAACATGTTAATATTTTTCTACAGGTAGCTAGTATACTCTTGACACTATTTACTGACATACGAGCAGACGTGTTAGCATTTGAGCTAAACAGGATGCTAACATGCTATCATATGTACACTTAGCAAGTTAACAAGTTAGTATTCATCTAACTAAATAAGTTTACTATCAAAACATTTGAGTTTGTTTCCATATCATGTATCATATTTAGTATAGCAGACTGTTAGCACACAGTAACAGTAAAATATAGTCTGTAGCTTTGGCCATGTTGGGGTTTTACATATTAACATGTTAACATTCCCATAAAAGTTTCTCTTTTAGTCGAGCTTTTACAGACAGATTGATGGAGGGATTCAGTCTGTCATCAGCAGGTTGATAAAAATGTAAACTGTCATAGTCTGTTCATGCTATGAATGAAGCTGTTGTCTTCCTCTATGAATGAATACTGACTCTGTTTTCACTCAAAGGCAGCGGAACAAGACTCAGATTATCAACTTCACACAAGGACTGAAGTAGAAGAAAACATGTTAGCCTCTGTCCTTATCTACATTTTATGTTGTCCTCAGCAGATCATAACTACACCTTATTACCATCAGTCTGAAACGTCACAACTTCAAAAACAGTTTTACATGACACCAGTCTAAGTTGTTTATTCTGGTAATGACTACATAATTGGTTCTGCACACAGACATGACTGCACTCGTTCACATAAAAGTTTCCTTCCCAAATGTTCAGATGTTCTGACCTTCACATTCTGACTGATGACAGGATAAACAGTGATAAGCTGCTGGATGCTGCTAATGTTTAACACAGAATAAAGACTCTGCTGTTACATCACTGAGAAATCCTGCAGTCTGACCACAAAACTGTAAGTTCCTTCTGGGCTGTTATCTTTGTAATTTCTTCTCTCTTATTTGCTGGCATGCTTTAGGTAATTTGGCATCCTCAGTGACCACAAGAACTTCCAGAGGACAGCTAGAACTTCTTCAATGACCTCCAAAACCTCAAGAGACTCCTCAATGTCCACTTAAACCACATGAAGGATACATTGAAACCTCTCAGAGGCTTTTAGAACCATGGAAACAATCTATGGGACCACCTCAGTGACCGGTACAACCCAGTTAAGTACCTGTAGAACCTCCTTGTTCCCCACCTGGATATCGTAACAAATAACTCAGACCCCCTTAAAGGCCCGAAGAAGCTCTTTGAGTTCACTTGAACAACCTGAAGGATTCTGGCGGGAGCTGCCATGCAAGGAGCTAACCACGACCCACCAGGAGCAATTAGGGGTTAGGTGTCTTGCTCAGGGACACCTCAACATGAGCACGACAGGCCGAGGATTGAACCGGCAACCTTCCAGTTACAAGACGGTCACTCTATCCACTGAGCCACGCCGCCCCATGAAGAACCATTAGGACCCTTGAGAAAACCTGTAAGAGCGTGTCAGTTATGATCACTAGAACCTCTAAACGGAACTCCAGAATCTAATGACTATTATAGTTTCCTGAAAGATCTAAAAAAAAAAAAAAACCTCTACAAAACGATGATTAAAACCACCTAAAAGACCCCCAGAACCTCCTCATTATCCATTCCCTGAAGGATCAACGGAAACACCTCAGTAACTGTGAGAACCATCTGAAAAAAACTGGGGGACTTCCTCACTTACAACTGGAACCCCAAAAGAAGACTTCTTCATTTACCAATAGAAAACTCATAACCTCCACAGAAGCTCCTTAAGAAAGTCTAGAATCTCTGTGATGATGAGAATCTCTTACAAGACTTCAAGAACTTTTTCAGTAGACTTCTAGAACGTTCTCACTGGCCATATCAGACACCCAAAACAAAGGTGTTTGGGGTGACTAGAACATCCTCAGTGTCCACCACAACCAGTTAAAGGACATCTAGACCCTCAGTGACCAAGTAACCTCATAAATGACCACTAGAACCTCCTAAAGAACCTGTAGGGTCTCCTCAGTGAAGACTATAAACCTAAACTTCCCAAAAGGCCACATGAACTTTACAAAATTTTTTAGTTATGACAATCTCTAATAAAATTAAGCATACCTGAAAACACTAAAGTATATTTAGTTTTAGTGAGTAAGTCTTTTATAGATCACTATTTTTGAATCAAATGAATATATTACAGATGTACCAATTAAAGGTGCAGTACTCTCTCTGTAGTACTTGAGTTGCTGAACTTACAATATGTGCTCTAAAATTCATTAATATTTGAAGTGAAGGTTTGAGATTTTGAAAATTCAATTTTGCTTCAGTTGCCTACAGTCAAATGGACATGTATAGTATTTCAGTACTGTTTTATTTGCAGTAATTATTGATCATCAGTATTTAACTTTGTTGACACATTTCCATGAATCTTGAATCCTGGTTAAAATAGCAAAAATGGCCATAATGCATTTAAAATGACTTGAATGTCAAAAATGTTCATAATGATTTGAAACTAGTTCAAAACTACAGTAATTTTCCAAAATTACTCACAATTCATCCAAAATAGCTTGAAGTTTGTCTGAAATGACTCAAGTGTGTCCAAATGATTCCATGAACACAGAAGTGTACTTGAATTTGTTTGGATGCTTTTTTTTTTTAACTTAGAAATGACTGAAACCACCTATAAAGCCCACAGAAAGCTCTTTTAAATTCTGTAGATGTTCAGATAAATGCTAACTTAAGGTAAACCCCAACATTACGTGTGTTATTTAGGTGTTACTGCTCCAAATCCTTCAGTGGTGACAAGGTGTATTATGATTTTTCTATAATGTGTTACCTACTCACACTGCATGTGAATATATTTAAATAATATCAGATTCAGACATGCTTCAGTGATCCCAGAGGGGAAATTGTTTCAGATACTGTACATACTCCTAACCTTATGTAAAAACAATAATCAAACAGTCGTAGGAAGTAGGTATGAGCTAGGTTGTTTTCTGTTGTTGTTTTGAATCAGACTGTGCTGAATGAGCCTCACAGCAGAGAGTTCTGATCTTAAAAACATGCGGAGAAAAGCGCCTGAACAGCAGCGATTGTCCTGCAGCTCCATTCATCACAGACTGAGTCCATTCAGGCTCTGAGCTGAGTGGGAGATGAAGTTTCTGATTAACTCCTCTCTGCTGACTTTAAGGCTGTTTATCGGCCCGCCGCTGTTTTAAACGCCGAGCTGCACATACTTCACCCGCCCACCACCATAACAACGGCAGCAGGGAGATGCTGTAGAAAGAAACCGACAGAGGAGGAAACAGTTTGTGTTGCTGAATGCAGCTTATCTGACCATCAACATTACTTCCTGTCTCTGGCTTTGAAACCGCAGGACTCACATACAGTTCTGTTTAGATCACGTCATTGAACATTACATGGACTCACATTCATTTCCTGGAGATTTACCCCAAACCTAACCACTACTTCACCATAAAAAATATAGATTTTATGCTAAATTAATGCCTGTTCAGCCACTTTCTGTCACCAGATGAGTTGACACAGTGGAGATTGAACCGTAAAGTCACAAGTTAGTCTCCATGATTGACTTCAACCACTTCAACCTCAACCTAACCTTAACTTAAGCAAGAATTCTGGTATATCTTATCCTGCTGTATTTCCCATGATTGTGTCTCAATGAATCATGCAAACAGATTATGCAAAATGATTCCAAAAGAGACATCCAAAATAACCTAAAAACTGCTTAAAATGACTTAGAATTAGTCTAAAATAATAACAAATATTGTGAACAAAATAGTTCATAATTTGTGTGAAATATCTCAAAGTTTGTCCAAAATGACCCAAGATATGTTAAAAATGACCCAGAATTGTCCAAAATGATATAGACCTGTCCAGAATTGTGCAAACCTGTTCAAAAAGACTTAGAATTGTCAATAAGACCTCAGAAATTGGCCCAGAATGACTCCAAATTTGTCCAAAAATATTTAGAATATGTTGCTAATAACTCAAAATGTGCAAAACTTGACGCAAAAATTAATCCAAAGTGATTCTAATCTTGTTCTAAATGAGTCCAGATTCAAAATGACTCAAAATATATCCAAAATCAGTGAAAAACTGTCCTAAATGATGATGAATTTGTCCAAAATGACTTCAAACCTTTCCGGGACTACTCAAAGCATGTTCAAAATGACTCAGAATTTGACCAAAATGACTTACATTTGCCTGTATCTATTAAACAACTAATAAATCTGTAGCTCTGATAAACATCCTGGAGACGGTGTTTTACCTCCAACATCAACTTCAATATAAAAGACAGAGAGTCTCAGCTCTTTTCTGTCTTTTATACTGAAGGTAACACAACAGCGAAGTCAAATAATCTGCATCAAACCACCAACAGCTTCACCAGTAGCAGATCCAGTAAACACTTCACAGAAGCAGTCACGCAAAATGGTCCTCACGTCATAACAATGGAGTCCTGACAACATCATACAGCAGGGTTCAGCCGTGAACCACACATTTGTTTATTTGTGGCGTTTGAGCCGAAAGCAGCTTGAAAATGAAAGAAACCGTGGCGACAGAAGCAAAAAGGCCACGCTGCTCCTGTAATTGGCCAAAGTTGAAAAGTTTAGAAAAAGTTGAAAGTGATTTAAGTTGCTTTACCATGAAAACCAAACCCTTAAATTAGGCCAAAGATGGGATTTCACTGTGTGTGTGTGTGTGTGTGTGTGTGTGTGTGTGTGTGTGTGTGTGTGTGTGTGTGTGTGTGTGTGTGTATCTGTGCTGCTATCTTTGTGGGGACCTTTGTGGTTTTTGGACCTTGTGAGGACACTGCTGCCTTGTGAGGATGTTTTGGCTTCAAAGGGAGGTTTGTGGGTTCAGGCTTGGTTTCAGGGTTCAGATCAGACTCAGGTCGGAGTTTGGGGCCTCTTCAGGCATTAATGTCGCTGAGGGTCCTCACAAAACAGCAGGACAACGTGAGTGTGATGTAGGGTGTGGAGCAGCTTTCTTTCATCTCCTAGCTGGTAAATATAGGAGAGCAGAAACATTTACATTAGCGAGCCGCTGCTTCCTCAAACGGACTGTTCCGACCAGCTCAACCTAAACACCAGCAACCAGTCACCAACCAGTACTTGTGACTTTAATTTAACCATTCCACTTTACGGTCTTAGTTTACAAACATCAGACAAACATGCTCCAGTGTGAAAACAAAGACAGTGTGCTCTCATAAAACAACAAAATTACTCTCTAAAAACTAATGTTTACATTCAGTAATAACAGTTTGCATCTGTAATTTAGAATTATGACAATCTCTAATAAAATTGTTTGACAACCACACAGTGAAAGAAGCTTTTCTTTTTCAATCAACAGTATTTTAAATGAACAATTACTAAATATTTTGTATCATAAAGAGAAGCTTTTAATCAATTTAAATCCTGAATTCAAAGTGGAGAAAAACTAAGTTATGACACCAATTTAAGTATTTTACCAGAACTTGAGTTTTATTTGAAAACATTTAACACATAAATTTCAGTTTCAGTTACATACAGTATTAAGTTGGTGTAATTATTAGCATTAATTGGTCAACAGAACCCATTAAAACAATTAAAGTGACTTAAAATATTTATCAAAATTTTGTCTGGCAACCATTACTTTTTAGAATGTAGTATCATCATTACATGTACACTGTAGTTTGCGGTCATGTAGAAATGTCCTTATTGTTGAAAGAAAAGCATTTTGTTTCAATGAAGATAACATTAAATGAATAATAAATCCAGTGTAGACATAGTTAATGTGGTAAATGACTATTGTAGCTGTAAACAGCTGATTTTTAATGGAATATCTCCATAGGGGTACAGAGGAACATTTCCAGCAACCATCACTCCTGTGTTCTAATGCTACATTGTGTTAGCTAATGGTGTTGAAAGGATCATTGATGATTAGAAAACCCTTGTGCAGTTATGTTAGCACATGGATAAAAGTGGGAGTTTAATGGAAAACATGGAATTATCTGGACGACCCCAAGCTTAGAAAAAAGAGAAATATACACATGTAGGCAAAGAATCAGCAATAAATCCAAAGCTCCGGCAGCATTTTCCTGTACTACTGCTTTTCTACTTTATGTACAGTTAGCTTGTGGTTCCTAGAATATGGTTGGACCCCTCCAAAGGGTCACCAGATAAGGCTGAGGGGTCATGAGATGATTAATGGGAGAGGAGAGCAGTGAAAACAAACTCACACAAATTTGCTCTTAGACTTTTCATTGACATGAGCTCCTATTTGAGTTGAGTGTACGTGGTCAAAACACAAACAGATAATGGGAGAAACATGCTAAAATTGTCGGTTTGGAGAGTTTAAAGACACAAACCCACAGCTGAGTCTAAACAGTGTGTTAGCTGGGTCTCCTGAGAGCAGCAGGAGGAGGAAGGATGATTGTTGTGTTGCTGTAGTTAACATACCACCAGTGTGATAAAGGCTGCAGCTACTTTACAGTTCAGGGTGGATGCTGTTTGATGATGTAGCTGTAATGACCACCACGGCCTGTAGGGGGCGCTAGCAAGTCTTTAGCGTGAAGGTCTTAAAATGTAATTATATTCCCACCATGTTAATACGATCAAAGATGGACGTCGTCGCTGTGACACCACCCAGTGGTCTGTGGATTCGACTTTAGTTTGGAGTTTACTTTTCACCATTTTGGCTTTTTGAAACCAAACGACTTGAAACGAGCAGCTGAGTCGTATTTTTCCTTTTCTCACTGCAGTATAAAGTTCTGCAGATCTATGGAAACAGCAGAGCCATGATTAGAAGAACAAGAATCTTAGAAATAGCTTTTCTTATAGGAGTCATAGTTCCACTAATCAGGAGGTGTAGAAGGAGTCATAGTTCCACTAATCAGGAGGTCTAGAAGGAGTCATAGTTCCACTAATCAGGAGGTCTAGGAGTCATAGTTCCACTAATCAGGAGGTATAGAGAGAGTCATAGTTCCACTAATCAGGAGGTCTAGAAGGAGTCATAGTACCACTAATCAGGAGGTCTAGGAGTCATAGTTCCACTAATCAGGAGGTATAGAGAGAGTCATAGTTCCACTAATCAGGAGGTCTAGAATGAGTCATAGTTCCACTAATCAGCAGGTCTAGAAGGAGTCATAGTTCCACTGATCAGGAGGTCTAGAATGAGTCATAGTTCCACTAATCAGGAGGTCTAGAAGGAGTCATAGTCCCACTAATCAGCAGGTCTAGAAGGAGTCATAGTTCCACTGATCAGGAGGTCTAGAAGGAGTCATAGTACCACTAATCAGGAGGTCTAGAAGGAGTCATAGTACCACTAATCAGGAGGTCTAGGAGTCATAGTTCCACTAATCAGGAGGTCTAGGAGTCATAGTTCCACTCATCAGGAGGTCTAGGAGTCATAGTTCCACTAATCAGGAGGTCTAGAGGGAGTCATATTTCCACTAATCAGGAGGTCTTGGAGGAGTCATAGTTCCACTAATCAGGAGGTCTAGAAGGAGTCATAGTTCCACTAATCAGGAGGTCTAGGAGGAGTCATAGTTCCACTAATCAGGAGGTCGAGAATGAGTCATAGTTCCACTAATCAGGAGGTCTAGGAGGAGTCATAGTTCCACTAATCAAGAGGTCTCGAAGGAGTCATAGTTCCACCAATCAGGAGGTCTAGGAGTCATAGTTCCACTAATCAGGAGGTCTAGAAGGAGTCATAGTTCCACTAATCAGGAGGTCTAGGAGTCATAGTTCCACTAATAAGGAGGTCTAGAAGGAGTCATAGTTCCACTAATCAGGAGGTGTAGAAGGAGTCATAGTTCCACTAATCAGGAGGTCTAGAAGGAGTCATAGTTCCACTAATCAGGAGGTCTAGAAGGAGTCATAGTACCACTAATCAGGAGGTCTAGGAGTCATAGTTCCACTAATCAGGAGGTCTAGAAGGAGTCATAGTACCACTAATCAGGAGGTCTAGGAGTCATAGTTCCACTCATCAGGAGCTCTAGGAGTCATAATTCCACTAATCAGGAGGTCTAGAGGGAGTCATAGTTCCACTAATCAGGAGGTCTAGAAGGAGTCATAGTTCCACTAATCAGGAGGTCTAGAATGAGTCATAGTTCCACTAATCAGGAGGTCTAGAAGGAGTCATAGTTCCACTAATCAGCAGGTCTAGAATGAGTCATAGTTCCACTGATCAGGAGGTCTAGAAGGAGTCATAGTACCACTAATCAGGAGGTCTAGGAGTCATAGTTCCACTAATCAGGAGGTCTAGGAGGAGTCATAGTTCCACTAATCAGGAGGTCTAGAAGGAGTCATAGTTCCACTAATCAGGAGGTCTAGAAGGAGTCATAGTACCACTAATCAGGAGGTCTAGGAGTCATAGTTCCACTAATAAGGAGGTCTAGAAGGAGTCATAGTTCCACTAATCAGGAGGTGTAGAAGGAGTCATAGTTCCACTAATCAGGAGGTCTAGAAGGAGTCATAGTTCCACTAATCAGGAGGTCTAGAAGGAGTCATAGTACCACTAATCAGGAGGTCTAGGAGTCATAGTTCCACTAATCAGGAGGTCTAGAAGGAGTCATAGTACCACTAATCAGGAGGTCTAGGAGTCATAGTTCCACTCATCAGGAGCTCTAGGAGTCATAATTCCACTAATCAGGAGGTGTAGAAGGAGTCATAGTTCCACTAATCAGGAGGTCTAGGAGTCATAGTTCCACTAATCAGGAGGTCTAGAGGGAGTCATAGTTCCACTAATCAGGAGGTCTAGGAGGAGTCATAGTTCCACTAATCAGGAGGTCTAGAAGGAGTCATAGTTCCACTAATCAGGAGGTCTTGGAGGAGTCATAGTTCCACTAATCAAGAGGTCTAGAAGGAGTCATAGTTCCACCAATCAGGAGGTCTAGGAGTCATAGTTCCACTAATCAGGAGGTCTAGAATGAGTCTTAGTTCCACTAATCAGGAGGTCTAGAAGGAGTCATAGTTCCACTAATCAGGAGGTCTAGGAGGAGTCATAGTTCCACTAATCAGGAGGTCTAGAAGGAGTCATAGTTCCACCAATCAGGAGGTCTAGGAGTCATAGTTCCACTAATCAGGAGGTCTAGAAGGAGTCATAGTTCCACTAATCAGGAGGTCTTGGAGGAGTCATAGTTCCACTAATCAGGAGGTCTAGAAGGAGTCATAGTTCCACTAATCAGGAGGTCTAGGAGGAGTCATAGTTCCACTAATCAGGAGGTCTAGAAGGAGTCATAGTTCCACTAATCAGGAGGTCTAGGAGGAGTCATAGTTCCACTAATCAGGAGGTCTAGAATGAGTCATAGTTCCACTAATCAGGAGGTCTAGAAGGAGTCATAGTTCCACTAATCAGGAAGTCTAGGAGGAGTCATAGTTCCACTAATCAGGAATTCTAGAAAGAGTCATAGTTCCACTAATCAGGAGGTCTAGAAGGACTCATAGTTCCACTAATATGAAGTAAAGGTTTTACATAAGAAGAACTAAAGGACCCAAAGAACCTCAGGAAACATGGACTCATTTTAGTGTATTTTTAATATGGGAAATCTAAACTAGCGGTTTGTAATTTGGCATTAGAGCAGAAACTCTACTGTTCACTTTAGAAGTAATCTGATTACTGTACGGGGATTCAACTGAGGATCATTTTACATTTTAGTAATATTACACAAATCTGCACACATGAAACTTTCAAAAAGCTCCTGTTTGGATGAACTTCTCACATCTGAAAAGATTTTCTAGTGTGAAGCTATAAAACAGATTTGAATGTACAGAAGGTTCTGTTTCCATCAGACCCTACTCTCAGTACTGCAGTACTTTTTAGGATTTAAGTCTGATTTCTTCAGTGTGAAGACTTCATCCTTTATCCTTATTTCTGAACCAGAATGAGGACAGTACCTTTCTGTTTGTCCATGTCTGTTGTCTCAGAGGATGCTGATGTTCAGGCTCATATCCCAGCAAAAAAGACAGATCTCCTCCCGTTTCCTCCCAGCTGAGCGGCTTCTGTCTGCTTCTATCTGCTCAGCCTGAAGCAGTCTGAGGTCTGATGTGGAGTCCTGCCTCTGAGTGACCTCAGCATGAGGGAGGAGGCAGAGAGTCAAAAACAACAGAGAGAAACTGTAGAACAACTGACAGAAGCCCTCTGAATGCGGAACCATGACCCAGTAAGTCACTGCACATGTATGAACAGCACCATGTTACAGAGGTCATTATAGAGCTAGAGGACGTTTTCCATCCAATAATCCATGCAGAAAATACTAGAACATTTTTGTTGTTTTTTGTCTTGTTTTTGTCTTTTGTGTCTCATTTCTAGCATTTTCTGTCTTGCTTTTGTCTTTTGTGTCTCGTTTTTGTCATTTTGTGTCTTGTTTTTGTCAATTTGGGTCTTGTTTTTTTGTCATTTTCTGTCATGCTTTTTGTTGTTTTGTGTCTCATTTTTGTCTTCTGTGTCTCGTTTTTGTCATTTTGTGTCTAGTTTTTTTTGCTATTAACACCTGGTGCAGCAGTTTGTGCAAAAAAAAATAACACACATTCATGGTTATGTTGTTTTCGGTCACTTTCAGGTGACTTTATCCAAACAATAAAAATCCATAAACACCCATAGAAAACAAAACCAAAAACGAAAAGGCTCTTTATGACCGCAGAACCTGCCTAAGAATCCTCACGTTTTAAGATTTATTTTGTTAAAAAAAAAGTAATTCGGTAACATATGTCGCTGCATTTAAAGATAGAAATAAAACAAGAGCTGCTAATAACTAAATCGGCACGCTTATTTTTTTTAAAGAAACTAAAGACAAACAAGCTACAGATTTAAGTGTCTTTTGCCCACTGGTCGGCAGTAGAAAGCCTCAACTCTCGCGATGTTAGCCGTTTTCTCGCAGAAGAGGAAGAGTCGCGGAAGAGAAGGAAAGGCTTGGCAGGCTAACCAGCTAGCTCAGATAACTATCCCACTAACCAGCGGCTTCACCAGGTTTACGGGTTGGATAGACGCCCAGACGAAGGTAAAACAACGGGTTTATAACATAGTCTGCCTGTTCGAGTTATTATTTGATGTTTTTGTTGATGAAAAGTGGCCTCCTGCTGCTAGCTGTTAGCTGCTAGCTGTTAGCAAGGCGTAGACAGAGCCTCAGCTGTTAGCCGGTTAGCTGCGGAACTAAGCTAACAGCAGGGAATCAGAGGTTTTCTCGGAGAAGGAAGTCAGCTGATTTACTTTAATACTTCTGCTAAAGATGACCGCTGTCGACTCGCAGGACTGTCACGGTGTTTAACGGCTGGAGCTACCTGTGGGCTCTGGGGTTAACCTAGCTGCGGGCTAGCTTAGCCGGCTGCTTCCTTTTGTTGGTTCCTGAAGGTTTCGATAAAACGAGTTAAAAACGGGATAAAGCACGTTGAACGGGTGACAGTGGGTCAGACTCGGTTCGGACTGTCAGACTGGATGTGGGCTCTCTGCTGGGTGTGTGTTTTTATAATTTTGTGTCTCGTTTATGTCATTTTTTTTGTCGTTTTCTGTCTTGTTATTGTCGTTTTCTGTATTATTTTTGTCGTTTTATGTCTTGTTTTTGTCTGTTGTGTCTTTTTTTTTCATTTTGTGTTTCATTTTTGTTGTTTTGTGTCTCCTTTTGTCTTTTTATGTCTTGTTTTTGTCAACTTATGTCTTGGTTTGTGTCTATTTTCCCATTTTGTGTCTCGTTATTATTGTTTTATGTTGTTTTTGTTGTTTTTTGTGTCATTTTTTGTTAGCCTAGCTGCGGGCTAGCTCAGCCGGCTGCTTCCTTTTGTTGGTTCCTGAAGGTTTGGATAAAACATGTTAAAACGGGATAAAGCGGGTCAGGCTCGGTTCGGACTAAACTAATGAACCGTTTTCCTGTTTTCAGATCCAGGATGACAGCTGCACCTTACAACTACTCCTACATCTTCAAGTACATCATCATTGGTGAGTAATGCTCAGGTACAGGAAGTAACTGAAGTTACTCAAGTACTCTACAGTACTGTAACATAGACCCAGTTCAGGGTGATGCCATTGACAAATGAATGCTGTTCTGTTTCACTCATTATTACTAAGTATTGATATTTGTATTGATCAGTTATTGACACAGAGCAGCAGAGAACAGGTGGAACCTCTGGAGGTTCTGGGTCTGTTTGGTTCCCAGTTCTAAAGTCCTACAGCTCCTGTGGAACAGAATAAAGAAGTAGAGAGAACTCAGTTGAACATGACTTGATTACTTATTTTACATACATGTTAAACATCCACATGTGCTCCATTCTTCATGTATCTGTAGTTGTTCTAAATACTAGAGGGACATGTTGGCTCCTCGTACAGCCCATAGTTCTGGATATTTCACCTGCTGAGTGTGTCTTAAACAACAGTCAGCAGAGTGGTAAATCTCTCTGAACTGCTGTCATGTGATCATTAATCTCTGTTGAGTCCGTCTTTGGTTTTCAGTTGTTCTGAGGATGTCAGAATTTAAATTGTTTAACAGAATCTGGTTCCTCCTAATAGTTTATTTAGGACATTTAAAATAAATAGATTTGGACAAATGGTGTTGGAAAATCACCATTAGAAGATTAGATGTGGTTGTTTTTTCCCCAGAACCAAACACACCATCAGAACAGAGCCTCAGAAAGATGAAAGTTTCACAATTCTTGACAACACTGTACCATGCTATACCTTACTATACTATATTATACCCTACTGTACTATAATGTACTATAGGGTACTGTATTGTACTATACTAGCCATCGATGGCTCTCATTTTTGTATTTAAAAGCAAACATTCCTTTAAAATTCATCTACAGATTTTGATGCTCAGAGGGCTAATAAAAATCACCATGGAAACATAGCGGTGTAATTACTAGACTTCACTCACTTTACCTCAACAATCAGGAAGAAACATCCATAACGTTACTGATGGCAGAGCAGAAGCTGATGCTGATGTGTGGAGGATTATGTTCTGCTCTCTTTTCCTGACTGGTAGTAATGATGAAGAAAATCTAAAATGCCAAACTTTTTCATGTATTTTGTGGGATTTCTAAGAACAAAAAAAAGAATGGAAACCATCCTGGAAGCCGTGATGTAGCTGATGAAGTGAAAATACTTCAGGACTTATCCTGTCACATCTGGTGTGACAGATTTAGTCTGATTCAACGTATGTCTTCATTTCTGATGCTTCTCTGCAGGTGATATGGGCGTCGGGAAGTCGTGTCTACTGCATCAGTTCACAGAGAAGAAATGTGAGTCTCTCTTCCTCTCTGCTTTTAAAGCCTTCAGGCCTGTTTTATAATGATGTCACACATGTTGATTACTTTAGAAATGTTCCACTAGATACCATTGATTACCAACAGAACAGGTCTTGCTGACTTTGAACTATTCTCACATGTCTGTCGGTCCCAGCTAAGTCACAAATCACTTCCTGGTTCTGCACAGAAGCTCTGAATTTTAGAATTTTCTTAAAAAATCTTTTTAGCACAGATGCTTTATTTTGAGCTACATTTTCAGCAAGATGTAAAATAAAGTGATTCTGATGAAATATCAACAGTTTCAAAGGCAGATTAGCTGAATTTTTATACAATTCCAGAGTCCTAATTCACATATGATTAGTTCAAAGACCATGGGAAATCTGGAGATTAATTCTGTTTTTGGCTTATAAATGGTGTCAAAGAACATTATTATGGTCTTGTTTTGTGGTGATGCGGCTGTACGTTGCTGAATGATTTAGTGAAAGTCGGTTTATTGTTCACTGTAACGGAATTAAAGCATGTGATGGAGCAGAAACACATGACTCCATTAAACTGTGACTGGACAGGAGTCAGTGAAACCACAGAGATAACAGACGATCAGAAGCTCAGACATGTGGGGAGACATAAAACAACAAAAACAAGACATAAAACAACAAAAACAAGACATAAAACGACAAAAACAAGACATAAAATGACAAAAACAAGACATAAAATGACAAAAACGAGACACAGAATGACATAAGACATAAAACGAAAAAAACGAGACCTAAAACAACAAAAACAAGACATAAAACGAGACACAGAATGACATAAACAAGACATAAAACGACAAAAACGAGGTTGTTGTGTTTCCTGTCTTCAGTCATGGCCGACTGTCCTCACACCATCGGGGTGGAGTTCGGGACGAGGATCATGGAGGTCCACGGCCAGAAGGTGAAGCTGCAGATCTGGGACACTGCAGGCCAGGAGAGGTTCAGGGCCGTCACCAGGTCTTACTACAGAGGGGCCGCCGGGGCCCTCATGGTCTACGACATCACCAGGTAGGGGACAGGTGGGGGAGGAGCCTATTACGACAGGAGGACCTGAAACCTTTTGGAAATGATTCTAAACGCATTTAGAATGGCTTAAAATGTGCCCAAAATTACACGATTTCTCCAAATTTATTCAAAAATTGTTCAAAAAGATCCAGAAGTTGTCTGAAATGAGAAACGTGAGTCCAAACATGCTCTCCGTCTCATGGAGATTCGGGGAAACGGAGAGAGGGCAAAACAAAAACTGAATAATCCTCCTCCTGGAGCAGAAGTTTGTTCAGGATGTTTCTGTCTGACCTGATCACCTTCAGATTCCTAACTCTTCATGTTGTGTTCAGGAGGAGCACCTACAACCACCTGAGCAGCTGGTTGACGGATGCCAGGAACCTGACCAACCCCAACACAGTGAGTACTGCTACAGTAGTACATGGAGTCTACTGCTCTGTTCCACCCAAGACACCACTTTATGTTCCAGAGCTTTCAGTTTTAAAGATCATTCTGTCAAAATCCTCTTTATTCATTGACAAGTTATGGTTTTAAAGTTTTATTCCATCCGCAATACTGTATTTTAATGATCTGGGCATATAGATTTGAAATATTCTACAATCTTTAAAAGCAGTTGGCTCCGCTGGTTGGGAAGCTAATGGGACTTAGCCACAATCTGGCGCTCTAGGAACTACGTCAGCCTATTCGTTGCGCTGATTGGTTGTATACCTACCCAATTGCTGCAGAGTGATTTGAAAGACAACCTTTTAGCCCGCCTCCCTCCCTGTCGAGCGTTCCTAGACCCTTGTGTCTTAAGAGATGGGTCTAGTATGGCTAGGCTAATGCTATGCTATACTATGCTATGTTGTACTAGACTATACTATGCTGTGTTGTGCTTTGCTATGCTATGCTATAATGTGCCATACTATACATTACTATAGTATACCTTACTATAATATGCTATACACTATGCTATATTATATTATAAACTATGCTGTACTGTACTATGCCTTGTAATACAAAAAAATCTTTGCAGTTAATTAACTTGTGATGTTTTATGATAATTTCTATTCAGCTTTTTATCACATATTCACCTTGAAGCTCGCCTGTCTTCTTTCCAGCACTAATAAAAATACGTTAATCTCAGTCAGGATCACATCTTTTAAACACAACAAACTCTTTGTTTCTTTAGTAAGTTCTGTAGCTTTGGCTTTGACAGTTTAGTTGCATTGGAGGCTAAATTGAGGCTCATTTTTCTGCATATTAGTGAAATCATTTCTCTCTATCCAGACTAACGTACACGGTTTAATGTGGATGAACTGCTCTAAGATATCTGTGGGTTTTTTGACACTAAATATCTTGGGTTTGTTCTGTTGGCAGATAATTTTGCACATTTTAAGAAGTATTTCGCCCAATTTATCACTTTCTCCTGTAGATTTTCAGCGTTAGCAAGGACACAGTGACAGGACAATGCTACCATCAGCTGCTCTGTGGAATGATTTGTGTTTTCATTGATCTTCTGCCTGTTTGCTGTCTTCAGGTGATTATTCTGATCGGAAACAAGGCCGACCTGGAGGCTCAGAGAGATGTGACATACGAGGAGGCCAAACAGTTTGCTGATGAGAACGGTGAGAAAACGTTTAAATAGATCAGAAAAACTAAAACAGAACTCTGACTGACTCTCTGCTGTCTGTTGTCCATCAGGTTTGCTGTTTCTGGAGGCCAGCGCCAAAACGTAAGTAAAAAAAATAACAACTCTATGAGCAAACTGAAAGCTGTCCTAATCTGAATTTAGCTCTCCTTAAGATCCGTTAGTTTTGATCATGACGTGTTGTAGTTTAGCAGCAACATTTCTAAAGTCTATAGAGTTAAATAACTGGAAGTTTTATATTTTAAATACTAAAATAGCTTGGTTTCCAGCTGGCTGGAGAATTTAAACAAGTGAATTGTGGAGTGTGGCAATGAAATTATTATATATTATGAACCAAAGTTTAATTTTGCAAATTTCACTGGATTTTGGTTGATTTTTATGTGAATGTTCTTAAAGAAAATATCAGATGTTTTACTGATATATATGGAATCACTTTAGATATTTTTAGGATTGTTTTGGAAGATTTTTACTCATTTTTTGAAAATATTTACAAGAATTTTCTTGCCAAATTTGGGGGATTTTTTTTTAAATAAAACTTTTACGGGAAACTTTTAACCCTTTACGCTTCAGTGCGTCGTAGGTGTACCACCAGCGGTACACCTACTAATTTGCATAGGAATTTCAAGAATGTCCGACGGCTGCAAACCCGATTATACAAACACTATACGCCGATGGAAAGCTTAGATTCTCATGAATCCGCCGGTATAAACCACTTTCAGATGTGATTACCACAGCGGGTGAGAAAAACACATTTGTCCGACAAAAACGAATATTCATCTATCCGTTCTCTGTACACGGCTTCAACGCACACAGCGCGACTCACATTTCTGGGTTCATTACTACACACAGAAAAAAAGATTCCACAAAAAACGGCCATAATCCAACCTTTTACATCCAGACGACACAAGCCAGTAAACTATTTTGTCCAAAACATGTCCTGAAGTCGGTATAAAATCCACAAATCGGTCGTTTTCAAGGAAATGCACCTCGCGATGTGCATCCAATATTCCCTGTATTTTTCGTAATATTTTTTATTTAAAAATAGAATATTAGCGATTTTTTGTACTGAAAACGGCTGGAATTGACTGAAGCTTAAAGGGTTAAGGAATTGTTGAAATTTTCTTCCTGAAGGTTTAACAAATTTTCAGAAATTTGGGGAATTTTTTGCAGAATTTTTGGATTTTTTCAGACAAAGAACCAATATTTTTGGTGCCCATAAATAAAGACAACAGGAGGGTTAACTAGACTGAGACACAGAAATCTTCTTAATTTAAAAAAATAAATCACTGACATCCAGAATGTTCTGCATACAGACCTCAGGCCTTTAAACAGAACGTAAGACTTATTTGTTTAAACTGAGCTTTGTCCCCTTACTATGGTCCAGATTTTAATCGGTATCTAACTTTGGATCTACTGTTGTTTGTTTGTTTTTTTGTCGTTTTGTGGACTTATGTTGATTTTCTTTAAGCGCTTGTTGACTTTGTGTTGTTTTCTTTAGAACTGTGCACATCATTTAGTTTCTCTGACCTCCATCTGTTTCTCCTTAGAGGGGAGAACGTAGAGGAGGCCTTCCTGGAGGCGGCAAAGAGAATCTACCAGAACATCCAAGACGGCAGTCTGGACCTGAACGCTGCAGAGTCGGGAGTCCAACACAAACCGTCGGCGCCACAAGGAGGCCGCCTCAATGCCGACAGCCAGCCGGCTAAAGAGGGTTGCAGCTGTTAACCTCAGACAGAAACCAGAACCATCAAACAGATCGACGGACGGACAGACGGACACAGAGACCCCCTCTACCAGATATATCCAGAGCTGGATTACGTTTAACAGCACTGGCAAAGTCCATCCACCTGTTCAGTCCACCACCCAATTCAATATTCAACCATCTTCCATCCAACCAAGTATTTACCAGCTGTGGCTTAATCAGAAATCCACATCTGTCGAGACTACCCTAACCCTTGTCCCAATCTTTAGCAAATAATTCTAATCTCGCAAGCTTTGGCAGCCTTTTACTCAAGACTTGATTCCATTTCCCTGAAAATGGACTCCTCTTATAACATGTCTCATCAATGTCTGGGGTTCTTTTGGCCCATTACAAGCAAGATTTAAGGGCCTATCAACACCCTCATCCAGACACCCCCACCTTATCTTTAGCAAATCATTCAAACCTCAGAAGCCCACAGAACACATTTTCTTCAGACCGGACTACCCTCCCGACCTTGTCTTCATGTCTACAGTTCTGTTGGCCAAATTCAAGCAAGACTTTGGGACTATCCTCGATCTTCAAGTCTCAAGAGGTGAAAATCAAATTAGGACACAGTTACAGTCTAAATCTAGGTTTCATCACAGTCTCGACCACCCAATGCCTTTGGCCCACGCTCGTAGCAGTTGTCTCAATCTTCAGCAAACTATTGTAAGTTCAAAGCCCAGACAGCACTTTACACCACAACGGAACTGCCCCCTGACCTCATCTTCTCTATATCTAGACTTCCTGTGGCTTAACTTAAACAAGACTTTGGGACTACTCTCAACACCCAAATCTCAAAAGGCAAGATTCAAATCAGGACCAATTTACAGCCCAAATCTGGGCTCGACCACTACTGCTCTTAGCTCACATCCAGTTATACTTGTGTCAGCCTTTGGTAAATCATTGTACCCTTAAAAGTCCACACACCCCTTCCTCCATGACTGGACTACCATCCCTCCTCGAGAGTTCTTTTGGCCCAACTCAAGCAAGACTTTGGGAACACCCTCGGCAAATGATGTATCTACAGCCCAGATCTGGATATCACTGCAGTCTTTAGCAGATCGCTCTAACCTCGGAAGCCTGGACACCCCTTTTCTCCAAGACTGGACTGTCCCTGAGATTCTCATCTTTTCCAAGTCTGCTGCACTGTTCCAAACCCACTGAGGGTAGCTCAGATCACAGTGGACACATACAGAGCCTTGGCTTGACATCGATCACCTGAGACAACCTTCAGCCGACATCGAGAACTTTAGGATTCCTTCTTCACACAAAGCATTTGTCACTCTGCCAACAAAATCCTTCACGTTTCCAAATAGTGATCTTTGACAAAACAAGCTGTCTTTGAGCTGCGTGACAATTATTCTGGTTTTTTTTTGTTTTTTTTTCTCCCATTCCTTGCTCTGTGTGGACTGGAGACCAGTTCTGTTTGTTAGTCCCGTGGATCACAGAATGCTCTCACACTCTAGTTGTTGATGTGGACGGCTGATTTGTGGTCCGATGGCTGGATTCATAATTGAATCTTAAATATCAGTACAGTCCAGTTGAGACAGATGCAGTTTAAAGAGGTACTCCAGTGATTTTACACAAGATCAGTTTATCCTTTATGCTTCGTGACACTACTGTATTGTTGGGGAGGAGCTTTCCAAAGTCTGCAAATGTCTTACTTTGAGTGTAGCACTCGTCGATTGGTTGAGTTCTGTAGCATTTTCCCATCGTTTTCCAATCCACCAAGTGCATTAATTACATTTTTGGTCATGGTGGTTCAACATGGGAGTACATCCAGCTGGAATTTTCGGCGGCAATTCACAACATGAGGTTTACCTAAGGACTGTGTTACTTTGTCGTCGTTGTATTCTGTCGTGCAAAAATGAAGCCGTGAAACAGGCGGTGTTTGTTGATATGTCAGCTGATATACTTATTGGGACTTTAAGCCGTGATAGAAATTAAGATGTTTTAAACTTTCCAGTAAAATCCGAGGCTTGCACTGAAGTTTGAAAGATGGGGAATTCATTAGGCTTTTAGGTTGTAGCTAAATTTGCTGCCCTGTTGCTCTACAGAAACCGTAGCATCCAGACATTTGGAGTTTAGCTAGCATTATGTGTTGAAACTAGATGCACACCTCTAAAAGTCTGAGTGCTTCAGACAGTCCAGAGACGTACCGTCCAACCACATGTAGCTCACTGGAGTTCCCCTTGATTCCCAAATAGAAGAAAATGGTGACGAGGACGAGCTGTGGTCTCAGTCCACATAGATCCACTTTATGAAACATTTTAGAGGTGTTTGTGGGTTCAGAATGTTGGACCTCACCCAAGCAGACCTGTAGGAACTTTATGTAAGAGCGACATGCGTAAAAACGAACACCAGAGGACAGTGAGACCGTCGACTAAATTATCCTGAATGTTGTTTGGACCCGGTCTTACTCAGGTTTACTGAAAACCAACAACCAAACCCACCGTCTGTGCATCTCCACACTTTGCCTTTATTTAAAATCTGAAACGTTTACCTTCGTTTGAGGCGATTTTGAATCTTGAGTTGCTGTTGGAGAGATGAAGCAGCTGATTGATGAAGAAGAAAAATGACTTTCCTGAACCAGAAGGTCACTGCTGATCAAGTTCAGGTTAGATTTTTATTAAATTCCTTTTATTTTTCTTGTTATTGTCGATGTTTTTAACCAAATATACGTACAGGATGTTGTTGACGTCACAGCTCCCCCTTGTGGCCATTCTGTTTTGCTTCCCTCCTGGTTCAGTGCACACGAAGGGAAGAAAAAATGGCTCGAGTGGAAGTAAAAAGATTTCTTTTAATTTATTGCTGACTGTTTTTGTTTTCTGTTTGGTTTTGAATGTTACACAATGATTCCACTTTATTTGACTGCGTTACTCTGGTTCCTGTTGCGTTCGCTCCATGCAAGCTACCAGACGTCGTTTTTGGCAAAACTTTCCCATCGATACCTGAAGGCACATTTGCGAAATGTGAAAAACGATGCCTTCAAGTGCGATCCGGAAGTGCTTCAGAGTTTCCTTGACTGTCACCGGACTCAGTCGTCCACTAAACGAATAATTTCATTTTGTTGATGGCGTTTAGAGTGCGATCCTGGCGCTACACGAACCTCTCGTCTCAGACTAACTTGGCTAAATGTTGCTCCATGATCATTCAACTCTAACAGCTTCAACCCCCGACATGCAGCTCACTAAACTTTATAATGAAATGTTTTAAAGTTGCAGGAGTCGACTTCTGAACAAGTCGAAGCGAAACGAGCCGCCGAATGTTTGACAACTGTTAAAACCAATCGATTAGCGCAGCTTTAGCCTGAGATGACCGTGCTCCCATCTTGATTAATGAATCAATTATAATCGTGTTTAAAAACCAGGAAGAGTGTGGAGATAAGAACTTTCTGTCTGTACGGAGTCCCTGAAGCGACAAATGTCTCCTTTTAGTGGGAGAGGGAAATAAGATTAATATTTTAAAAAAAATGATTTAACTGCTGCTCAGTATACAAAATATAGAATAACCAAACATAATGAAAAACTAAATAATCTGAGATGGGAAATGGAAAATTCTGACTCATTAAAACACTGATGTTCAGTCACAATCATGACTTCTTGTTTCTAAGCCAAAAATTTTGATTAACACACAAGTTTCGTACTTTTCTTTTTCTAACTTAACAATTATTTTTATTTTATTTTGTTAGTGTGTTATAAATTATAGGTGGACACATTTATTGGTGACTCAATGATTTAAATTAATAAAACAAATGTTATTTTTCCTTTACGAGCCAAATTACAAATATATTATCTTAATTTTAGGCAGCTGTAAAGTAAATAAATGATAAACTAGTGTGAAATTAAATAAAGCAATGAAGTTGTTTTTTTTTTGCAGGATGTTGAAATTTGTGATTAACTAGTTTTAAGTTTTCGTTTCAACTCTGTAAATAAAAAAATGATGAACTTAATTGTGACTTAATGGGTCAAAAGTTGTAGATTTTTCTGCCATTATTGTGACTTAGCGTGTGTTTAAGATGTATGATTACTACAGACCTACTTAAATATGTGTCCAAATTTTCCAACTTTGATGCAAAAAAATGTCAGTGTTGACCGACTGCTTTTATTTCTGCACACTTAACACATTAATTCAACAGATCATTTATTTGTGGCGTTTGTCACCTCTGGGACTCCGTATGGTTTAGTTTAAACGTCATTTTCCCGCCTCTCTGGTTCTGGTCACATATCCAGCCCAAACTTCAGTGTCCAGGGTTCCAGAGGGCCTGGTGTTTCTATGGAGAGGGGTCATGTGACTCCACTGGCTGTCCTCTGATTGGTGGATGGTCGCCTTCTTTATGTGATGCTCGGTTTATGAATGAAGCCCTCCTTACTGTAAAACAAGACTTCCTGTTTCTTTCTGAAGTGACCCGTCAGCAGGGAAAAGCCTTTGTTTTTTGTTTGGTTTATTTAAAGAAGAGAAGAAATAATTTCCTCGGTGACTCTCGTCTGTTTCTGAGATTCATCTCCGACAATTTGCAGGGACCAAAGACGTCAACCAGGAGTCACTGAATCCCAAAAGAAAAACCCAAAGTTGTCGGAACCGCTGCCTTAAGCTTCCCTCGCCATAGAAACACACAAACACGAGATTCACAGAAATATTTCTAGTGTTCATTAAGACCTACATTTAAAGTATCGACTGTAATCTGGGAGGATAAGACACCAAAAACTTAATTAATCTTTGTCAACAAAACTGAATTATTTGATAACAGTAAAGGTGAGAAATCAGACTCATGATGTTAGAGACAAAACGTGATTTTAATTAATTAGTATTTGATGGAGGAAATGATTTTAACTTCGGCAGTCAAACTCCAACATCACAGATTGGAAAATGTGCAACAAGAATCCCGTTTTCTCCCCATTCATGGCTGTAACTTGCTCTGTTCGTTTTCTTTTATTTCTGTAACATCTGTTGACTTCCTGTCTGCTACAGTAACAAACACACTTCTTCTGATTCTTGGACTATTTATATTCTTAATCTGTCATGATTTTCTTCAGCTGTACTTTAAATTGTTCAACCATGGGGACTCGGTTATTTGTAAATAAAGTATATATACTGTAGTTTTGTGTCTTTACCTGTAGAGGGCAGCGTTTCTGTTTCTGCAGTTTTACTTCCATTAATGATGTGAATAGTTTCTCACCATTGGTTATAAAAGTACGGTTCAATTGACCATTTAAAGAAAATCTGAGCGAAGAGAAGCTTCTAACAAAGTAGATTTTTATGTTTTACCTTTATTTAGAACATATAAACATTCAGAGTTCAGTGATATAGAACGTGTTCATCTACGACTTTGTGTTGAAGGTCCGACAGGAAGCTGCTTCCAGGTGAGGTCCACCGTGACGTCTGTCTGGAGGGTTTTCTTCTTTTAAAGGAGCAAATGTTTGTTTTCTGCTGGAAAACGTTTCAGATTCTACAACGCTGTTATTGGAGAACAGCTGCAGGATAATTGATCAGAGACGTTCCGGTGAGTGAACCCAGCTCATGAAATAATATAAAAAAAAAGTTTATTGGACCGACCCCCAGCCCGTTGCCGTGGTAACGGAGGGGGCGTGTCCTCAGCAGTCCCAGCCTTGATTGACAGCGGGGGGTCACGACGTGGCTCGGCTCTTAGCCACCGGCTCCGTCTCGTACTCGATCTCCACGTACGCTCGCTTCTTCCTCGCTGCCGAGCCGTTGGCTGGAGACTTTCCTTTGGAGCCGGAGGCCTTCGTCTGCACCTCCATCTCCTCTTCTTCCTCCTCCTCATCGGACTCCTCCTCCTCCTCCTCGTCGCTGCTTGTCTTCAGCTTGTTCATGTCCTGAGAGGAAACATGGAGGACGTTAGCGAGTGAAGAGCTAATCTAAGATCCAACCAATCAGCTGGAAGAGGTTTGATTCAGTTTGTCGACTTTTGGTGACCACTTTAACTTTTTGGCATTTTTTTGACTAATGTCTGAGTCGATACTTTAGATTCTTCTAAACCTGAAGAACAAATCAACCGAAGTGTCTGAACGTTGGTTTTCATACCTCGAAGTCACTCAGGTCACTTTCCTCCACTTCTTCTTCTGCTACGAACTCCCTCTGCCCAACATCCTGCACACAGAGCAGCTTTTCAGAATAAAGCGTCTTCCTGCTCGTACATTTGAACACAGTCAGCTTCCTTGCTCACCTCATCGTCCTCCTCCTCTTCCTCCTCCTCCTCCTCGGACTCTGACTCCTGGTCCTGCTGGTCCAGAGCTCTGTCGAAGGCGTGGACCGGGAAGTTGTAGATGTCTCCGTACTGAAAACACAACGACACATGAAACAACCTGAAGAGGAAGTAGGGCTGAATGTGGAGCCACCGCTGATCGTACCGTTCCCTGTTTGAGACGCTCCAGGAGCTCCTTCTCGATGGCGTTGTCCAGCTGGGCGGCGATCAGAGCTTTCTCCTGCAGAACAAGAAGGAAGCAGTCAGATCTGACATTAACAGGCTAGAAATGCTGAAACTCAAGTTTCCTGATCCAATAATGGATAATATCAATCAACAACCAGCTACACAATCTCCCCATTTTCACATCAGTCTCTGTCATGGTGCCCGTCTCTAGCTAATCTCCCACAATGCTCTCTGCTTTAACCTCCTCTGGTCTGTACAGGATTAAACAGGAAGAGGCTCCACCTGGTGGAACAACCAGGAACTACAGCTGATCTACATTTACTGACATCAGGACCTCCTTCTTCTTTTTCTGCCTTATCGGTGAACATATTTTTAATTACTACTCTTTTTAAAAAAAAAACAAAAATGAAGTGTCATTGTTTTTAAACTGAGGAGTTTGGGTGGTCATGTGACCGATCACATGACCAGAGGTAGTTTTTCAGGTAAACTCACCTCTTTCCTCTTCTCTCTGCTCTCCACCTTCCTGCTGAGAGGAACCAGCTTCCTCCTGAAACAAACAGCAGAATGAGATGAAGGCTGGTGGAGGAACACCGTTTATTCTAGACTAATGAGCAAACTTTAAATTAACGCAGTATATTTTAGTCTAACGCGGTACATTGTCCAGTCCTGCAGAACTTACTGTCTCTTCAGCACCAGTTTCCTCATGCGGATCAGGTACTGGGTGATTTTAGTGAACCGTTGTTTACATTTGTGTCGGATGAATCGAGGCCAGTAGATGAGGTTCTCATCGATCTGTTCCAGGGCTTTCTCATAATTCTTACTGAGCTTCACCTGAAAAGAGAAACATAAAAAATAAACACGACACCTGAAGGTTTGTACGACCTCAAACAGAAACGGTGAGTCGTGGCCTGAAGCTCACCTTCTCCCACATCTTAGCAGGAAACGCTGCTCTCTCAATCACTTTCATGTAGAGAAAACACTGGCCTGCACAACAAACACACAAAGGTTAGTTATATGTTAGTTAAACATTAGTGGTTAGTTACAGGTTCGTTAGAGGAAGCATTACCTTTCTCCTCCCTGATGGTGGCGTACTGACTGTTGGCCAGAGGACAGGAGGAGCGGTTACACAAACCGGTGATGTTGAACTCATTCCGACAGAAGTTCTGACTCTTGGTCCTGAACGGAGAAGGAAAGAAAGGTGTGATTAGGAAATCTGCACCTGATCAGTGGAGAGAAGTTTCATTCTGTTTGGAAAAGTGTCTCTGGTGTGGTCCATCCACTAGAACAGGGATGTCAAACTCATTCCACAAAGGGCCGGTGTGGCTGCAGGTTTTTGTTCCAACTAAGCAGCATCACACCAGACCTGACTCATTTAATCAACTGATCTCAGCATTTAGTTCCAACATATCTACAGCACACAGTCTGACCAATCACCTGGCTGGAGACTGAGATCGGTTGATTAAATGACTCACGTCTGGTGTGATGCTGCTTAGTTGGTACAAAAACCTGCAGCCACACCGGCCCTTTGTGGAATGAGTTTGACATCCCTGCACAAGAAGATGTTCAGAAACTGTAGGATCCAAGAAGAGTTCCTCAGATTCAGTTCAGAGACGTTTTAAAACTCCAACATCCATGAAATGTGGAGATAAGTTTCACCAAAGACAACTTGAATCTTGTCTGAATTAATTGAAATATTTCCAAAATGGCTCAAAATTTGTCCAAAATGACTCAAGTGTCAATAAAAGACTTTACATTTGTCCTAGAAGACTCAAAATTAGTATAAAATAAGATAAAATGGTCTAAAATAGGTGATTATGGGTCCTTGAAAAGGGAAAAAACAAAACAATCTCCAATCCAGGCTGGTCTAGTGTCTCTATAAAGTTCCTGTAAGTGTGTATCTATGGATGGATCCATATTTCTACTAGAAAACAGTCTTTGGTCGACATTTCACCAAAGATGACTTGAGTTTTGTCCAAAATATCTCAAAATTTGTCAAAAATGACCTGAAATTTAATCATAATAAGAAAAAACCAGTTTGAAATGGCTACAAATTATCCATATTAAATAATTATTGGCCCTAAAAATAGGAAAAATGTGCAATGTCCAGAAAGTTCCAGAAAAAGTCCAAAAATGAATTAAATTGTTTAAAATTACTCAAAATATGCCCAAACTTACTGCAAAGCTGGCATTGTATCTCCTAAAGACAGAAAACAGTCGACTGAGTATAAAAACGGCTGAAATTCTAAAATGATTCATGTGATAAACTCATTAATTTAAGCTGAACGTCAACACCATTTCAGTTGAAACCCACTAGTTTACGGAGGAAAAACAGTGTCTGAATATTTCAGGATTTCACTGCAGATTTAATGAGTGACGTAGAAACAGAATAAAACTTCAAACGTGAAGAGCAGCTTCAGTTCAACTTACTTTACTTTGAAGGAACAGAACTGTTTGTTCCCGATGATGTCCCAGATCACCTGCAGGAGACACATTTAAAACACGTCAGACATCCACTGAGGAGCTTCTGGTTTACAGCTAGTCACATTTTACACGTCAACTAGTATGTAACACAATAATAAACAAACCGAATTTAAGTTCCCTCAGACCTCGAACGATCTGTGTTTGACTCCTGTTCTAATTGTTGTGTATGTTTGTAGAAAAGCCTCATCACTTTTAAAAAGCAGACTTTTACAACAGAGTTTGGTGTAACAGAAAAACAGGCTCCGTGAGCTTAGCATGAAGCTAACATCTCGCATGTTTGAACATTAAACTTCTACACGGATCTCATTACTAACCTAGTTTACACTTCCGCGGGTAATTTAGTTACTAGAATATATGGGTAACTACTGAAAAATAACCAGACTTTAACTTTATTTCAGCATTAGCCGGTCAGTTAACGTTAGCACGAAGACTTAGCAGAGCATGCTAGCAGCTTCCGGCGGATTTCAGATACTTACGTCGTCGTGTTGCATCTTTAAATCCTCTCAGAGCTTTACCGAAGATTCTACAGTTTGTTTCGACTTAATTTAATAATATATTTTGACGTTTTGAAGCAGTTTTTTCTGACGTTGGAGCCACATGGACGATCAGGGAGCCACCATCTTTGTTTGGATGGAAGTCTGAGATCTCAGGAGTCAACGTCAGGAAGTATCGCGATATTTGTAAGAGAACGGAATTTTTTTATGAATTCTTACTTTAATAATAATGATAATGATAATAATAATAATAATAATAATAATAATAATAGTGTAATAATAGGGTAATACTAATGTAATGCACATCATTACACCTAAAAATAATTGGTTTATTTTGTATTAATCATTTTTAAGAATTATGTATAAATTTAATAATGTATTTAATGATTTATTTATGAATCGTGACATCTCAATCAATCAGTCAAAATCTATAAGTGAAACGTAATTGGAAGATTTTTCTGTCTTTTGCTGTATTTATGAGGTGCAATAATGTCATAATTTTTCTGAAATATTTCTGTCATTACATCTGTTTACCTGAAGTTCAATTTCTTTATTAGTCTCCTTCTTGTTGTTTAGTTTACAGTTTACACTTTTTACTTAATGAATGTATTACTAGTATTATTATTTTTAGACACTATTCCTTGTCATCCACTGAGACCTTTTGCATTTTGTGCTTTGTATTCTTTTTTTAAAAATTCTTTTATTTTCATTATATGACTTTATCTTTACTATTTTATTTATCCTATCTTCATTGTGTTATTTATTTTATTTTTTCTCATTTTATCTTTGTTGTTTCATGTATTTATTTATTTTAATTATTGTTTTGTTTTATCTTATTGCAGCTGACAGGCGGTTTCCATGCAGTTGCAGTTCTCCCCCACAGCCGCAGGCGTCGCTGCAGCTCCGTGTTTCTGGCTGCTTCCCACAATGCACCGCTGCTCAGAGGCCACAAACCGCTGCTTTAGCGACGTTCAGGGTTCATAAAACATCAACAATCCGACGGTTCCGGACAGCGTTTTGACTCTTGAACTGATAAAAATAAAAAACTTTGACGATAAACTTTTGGACACCGTCAGTCAGAGAGATACGTCACCGCTACACCTCCCCTCAGCGAGATGACGTCAGCCTGATCCTTCGGTTCATGAGCATGATGATTGGTTAGTTCACGGACACTCTGTGAAAGGTGCGGCCTGAACTTGTTACGCTCTGCGCCTGAAACCGTCTGACCTGAACCGAGGACCATGAAGGCATCACGGAGTAAAGAAAATGAAAAAATATGAAGGTAATACCGTTAACCTATACAATACTAAAATGACAATAGTTCACCTGCAGTTTGATATATTATTCGTACAGGGGTTAATAACTTTAACTGAATTTAAATCTCAGATCTAAACATGTTCTGATGTTCTTTAACTTTCAGAACATTTGATAAATCGACTTCTAAATAATTAATATTGTTCTGTATCAGAGATCTGAAACAGTCAGAAAAACAAACTTTCTGATGATCTGTTAACCCTCCTGTCATCCTGCGGGTCAAAATTTACCCATTTCAAAGTTTGAAAATGTGGGAAAAAAAATCACAGTGAAACTTCTGATGTCCACATTTTTAAACATTTTTCAGTGGAAAAAAAGAAATGGTAAAAATGTTTCTTAAGAAATTCGCTGGATTTTGGTCAATTTGTATGTGAATGTTCTTAAAGAAAATATTAGAAATTTTACTGATATATATGTAATCACTTCAGATAGTATTTGAAAGATTTTTTACTAATTTTTTGAAAATATTTACAAGATCCTTCTTGCCAAATTTGGGGGATTTTTTTAAAAATAAAACTTTTAAGGGAATCTTTTAAGGAATTATTGGAATTTTCTTCCTGAAGGTTTTGCAATTTTTTGCTGAATTTTTTGATTTTGTCAGACAAGGAAACAATATTTTTTGGTGCCTGTAAATGAAGACAACAGGAGGGTGAAAGACTTGAATGAATCCGGCTGATGAGGATTTATGAACAAAAAACACTCTGCAGAATAAAGATCTGAACCAAACTGTCTGTACATATATATAGACAAAATGTTCAACAATATTAATGGAGTATTCAAAACATGTCCAAAAAAATTAAAAATCAATAAAATAAAAACAACATGAATAAAGCGATGCAAAAATGTCTGAAACATTTTATTAAAATGTAAAAAAAGTGGACACATCTAATCAGACCTCATGTAATTGTTAAGTCACTCAGGTTTTAATTCAGTGTTCCGCAGATGAATTTTCTTCTCTTTGCAGATTCAGCTCATAGTGAATCTGTGTGCTGAGGATAAAAACAGGAAGAAAAGATCGAGTCGGAGTGAAAAAACAGAGAAATGGTTTATTTTAGTAAATATTGTGAACTTTTCACGGCTGTACAACACTGGCATCTGTAGTTGGCACTCTGTAAAGGAACGATCCTCTGACAACAGGAACCATCAGGTAAGCATCAGATAGCTGCTGCTAGCCCTGTTAGCCGGAGGTTCTTCTTCTTTTAAACAATAATCCCAGAGGCTAACGTCTGGAACACGGTACGAAATAAAACATAAAAAACTGAATAAAAACCCGAAGGCACCGAAGCCACGACAGAGAATCAGCCGAACAACGGAAGAAAAACTACAGGAAACATGCATGACATCGATTTACAGGAGCTAAATACGCATGCTAACAGCACGCACACGCAACACACACACTCTCTCTCACACACACACACACACCAGGACTCACTCCAGCTTCCACATCCCAGAATTCCTCAGCCTGAAGATCCAACCAGGAACAGGCGTGTTCTAGAATCAGCACGTGTTCGTTCCTGCGTGTTCCAGAAATCAAACCGGACAGTGTGACGGCAAACGTTCCACGACGTCAAGCAACAAATTCTAGAGTCGCTGGTGTAAAACGGATTCTAGAACCGGAATAAGCAACTCAGATCTAATTAAAGTGTTCTGGGTTCCAGAGTCAGAACGATCGACTCGGTCCACATCAAACGACAGAACAGGTGAATCAGAACGTTCCGTTTCTAGAACGTGTTAACGGGACGATTATCTGGAACAAATGTGAACATGAACTCCAGACGTCCGTGTTCTAGAACCAGAACGTTAAACATGCAGCACATGATTCTAGAACAGAGGATGCTTTTCTAATCTGCGTGACTTGTTCTCGAGTTGGAGCACGTTGGGCTCCAAAGTATTCTAGAATATTTTTACCTCCATGTTCTGGATTTTGAAGCGGCGCACTTTAGAAAACAAAATCTGTAAAAACGGAACATGGTAAAAAAAAATCAACACTGAAATCTGTTCCAGAATTAAAAATCGCAGATCCAGAACAGTCAGAACATGTTCCACAGATTCTAGATCAGCGATGAAGGTACTAAATGACAAAATGCCACACCTGTCCGCATTCTAGAGCCAGAACGTTCTTAGGTTTAAACAGACTGAAGTAACAGGAAATAGTTCGACGTCAGATCCTGAATCTGGAACACGAAGGTTCTTTGACCGAGAATGTTCTAGATTCTAGTCAGAATTCGAATCTGCCAATTGGAACCACAAAGAGAACATTTAAAAGGTCTAGTTTGGGATCTTTAGTCCCGTCAGGCCACAGACTGAACACCTGCAGGTCACCTGCCGTGGTGGGCGGAGCTACGTCGGCTGAGAACTCGGGACCGTGGACGCTGAAGGTTCCTCAGCAGTCAGAGAACATCATCTACAAAGCAGCTTATACAGCCGACTGGGTTCTAAACACACAGAACCAAAGGAGCGGGAATATACAAAGAAAATCAGCTGATATTAACATATAGACAGGAAGTGACTGTACAGTGCAGAGGAAGTCCGTCAGCTCTGCAGGGAGGAGAACGTTATAAAAACACAGAACCAACACTTAATCAACCTCCAATTGGATCAATAACAGAATCATTAATGAGCTTTGACACATCAGAGAAGATGATCAACGTTCTCTGTTCTAGGAGATAAAATGTGAATTTAACAAACCATTATTTCAACCTGATGAGTATTTTCTCCACTAATAATTTTCTGTTTTTTCCAACGGGACAAACCAGAAAAAATTCACAACTTTAGAACCTTAAAACGACTCAAACCAAAAGTGAAACCAGCCCATGATTAACGGAACAGCTGACGACCAGCATTCTGACGTAACATTGGTAAATATGTCGGTTTGTTTCTAACACTGTAAAGCAGCTGGAGGCAGATTCAGGACATTTTTATCTACTGAGCTACAAACGGAAAATAAATGAGCGTAGAGTGGCAGCTACAGAATGTAAAACATAAATATCACCTGAAAGAACACTGGAAACGTCCTCAGATAGCTAACAGCTGCTCTACAGAGAGTCATGAAGTTCTAAACGTTCTGATTCTGCTTAGAACCAACAACGACCAGGCAAGGAATGCTAATGGCTAGCTCTGCGATGCTAGCAACTAGCCTAAGACTGCTACTAGTTTGCTTGAAGATGCTAACCACTAGCCTAAAGATGCTAATTACTTGATGAAGAGTTAACCACTAGGCTAGACAGGTACGCTAGCTGCTAGTGTCCAGTTGCTAACTTAGGGATGCTAATGTCTAGTCTAAGGAATGCTAACTCCTAGCCTGGACATGCTTGGATTAGTCTAGGAATGCTAGTTCCGATCTCAGGAATGCTAGTGTCTAGTTGGCAACTTTGGTATGCAAGTGACCAGACAAGAAATGCTAATAGCTGGAGATGCTAGCACCTAGCCTTGTCACATGGTTAGCGATTAATGTAACAGTTGATGACCAGCTGTTTAATCACTGCAGTGCTGATGTAACATTGATAAATTGGCAAGAAATGCTAATGTTTAGCCTCAAGATGCTAGAAACTAGCTTTGAGATACTAGCAACTAACCTAAGAATGGTATTAGCTTGCTTGAAGATGCACACCACAAGCTTAAGTATGCTAACAACTAGGCATAGGATGCTAATTACTTGATGAAGAGTTAACCACTAGCCTAGACAGGTACGCTAGCTTCTACTGTCCAGTTGCTAACCTAGGGATGCTAATGCCTAGTCTAGGGAATGCTAATTGCTAGCCTGGACATGCTATGGATTAGCCTAAGAATGTTAGTTTCTATCCTAAGAATGCTATTGTCAAGTTGGCAACTTTGGTGGGCTAATAGCTGGAGATGCTAGTGCCTAGCCGGGTCACATGGTTAGCGATTAATGTAACAGTTGACAACTAGTTGATCAATTGCTGTAATGCTGATGTAACATTGAGTAGTTGGCAAGGACTGCTAATGGCTAGCTTAGAGATTCTAGTGACTCGCTTAGAGATGCTACTGAACAACCTAAGAATGTTAGTTGCTTGTTTGAAGATGCACACTACAAGCCTAAGGATCCTAACCACTAGCCGTACGATGCAAATTACTTGATGAACAGTTAACCACTAGCCTAGATGGGTACGCTAGTGGCTAGTGTCCAGTCGCTAACCTAGGAATGCTAATGCCGAGTCCAGGAAATGCTAAGTCCTATCCTGGACATGCTATGGATTTGCCTAAGAATGCTAGTGTCTAGTTTCTGACTTTGGTGTGCTAATAGCTGGAGATTCTAGTGCCTAGCCTGGTCACATGGTTAGCAGCTAATGGAACAGCTGACGACCAGCTGATTAATCGCTGCAGCTCTGATGTAACATTGGTAAATATGTCGGTTTGTTTCTAACACTGTAAAGCAGCTGGAGGCGGATTCAGGACATTTTTATCCACTGAGCTACAAACAGAAAATAAACGAGTGTAGAGTGAAGCACAGCTGCAGAATGTAAAACATAACCTCAGATAGCTAACAGCTGCTCTACAGAGAGTCATGAAGCTCTAAATGTTCTGATTCTAAACGATAAATAAGTGGAATCTGGAGCAGCAGCGGTTTGTAGCGATGCTAACGGATCATCCAGATGCTAGGAGACCATCAGGACGCTAATGGACCATCAAGACGCTAACGGGCCGTCAGGACGCTAACGGATCGTCAGGACGTTCTGATGCAGAAAAACACCGACGACAAAAAACTCAAGAAAAGGACAAAAAACGGAAAGATTTCAGTCCTCTGGTTCTCCTTCAGCGTCTCTGTTCGCCATCAGGTGACCTCTGGGGGGCGTGGCCAGGAAATGCTCTGTGATCCACCTGGTGCAGGTGGAGGCTGCTGATTCACCCCATCATTAACCCCAAAGGCTCCGCCCCCTTTTCCTCAGGTAACGAAGCTCCGCCGGGGTTTCAGGAAACAGAGGAGGTTCTTCTGGGTGGAAAACCTCCGTCTGCAGGGTCTCAGGAAAGTCGAGCTCTCAGACTCAGACTTTTTATATTTTATCACAAAAGTTCCAAAATGTGGAACCGAGTCTGAGCCAACGGGAGGAAGGATCCTAAAAGAACGAAACGAGGAGTGATGGATGAGTGGAGCTGCTCTGAAGTTTCCAACCCTGTTTAATTCCAGTCATCAAAGTAAAGAACTGGTTGGTCTGTTCTGTTTCTGGAACGAGGCGGCGGTTCTTCTTCTCAGGACGGGTTCTGGTGGACGTTTTCGAGAGTTTGTTTCTGGTTTTAGGAGGTCTTGACCAGGTCGTACACATAGATGTGGAAGTCGTCGTCGAACTTGATGAAGTAGACAGAGGGTTTGGCCTCCACCTGGTGGATCACCATCCCCGAACGCTTCCCGCCGTCCTCTTTGGCGTACTCCACCTGCTTCCCCACCAGACTGTCCACCACCTCGCCGGGTTCTCGCTCCGCCGCCACACTGTCGTCTGCAGAACAAACAGAAGAACGTCACTTCCTGTTCAGTTGACTCTCATCATGTTCCTGTCAGACGCTGATTTCAGACCTGAGATCAAACACAATAAGACTTTAAACTTTATTTCCTGCTACCGAAAGAAAAACATTTAATCTTTTGAAGCCCCAGAGTATGATACCACCACCTCCATGCTTGATGCTAGGTAGGGTGTTCTTAGGGTTAAAAAGATCTAAGACCTGCCCAAGACAGTCCGGAACAGTCCTAAACAGGTCTAAAACCTGGACCAAAATCTCCACCAAAACCAAACCTAAATTACTCCTAAAAAAGTCCAAAACCTGCCCAAAATACAGTCTGGAACAGTCCTTAGCCAGTCATCAAAAATGATAGTAAACCGGTCCAAAAATGTTCTAAACCAGTCCAGAAGCACTTCTAGCACTTCTTGTGGAGGAAACATCTTCAGATCTTCACATCAGTCTTTCACATTTCTAGTCTTTCTAAACTTTTATAACGTGTTTCTACTTTTAAATGTTCCGTCATATTAAATGCAAATGATTAGCACAGGCATGCTAGTTGCTAGTTTAGAGATGCTAACCACTACCCCTGGCATATTAATTGCCAGCCTAAAGATGTTTAGTGGCTAGTCTAGAGATGCTAGCTACTAGCATTCTAAGGCAAATTTCCATTCATGAGCAACACAGTATACATGAATTAATTTTATAGTCTAGAGAATGCTAATCGCTAGCTTAGAGATGATAGGGAGAGGCTAGAGCCTAGAGATGCCATTGAGTAGCTTAGGAATGCTAGTTGCTGACCTAAAGATGCTAGCCACTGTCATTCAGTATCCTGGGGATGCTCATTACTAGCATCTTGCTGCTAGCTTACGGATGTTAGGTGAGTAACTGTACTTTGGGAACACTTTAGGTCATGAATGTTAAAAATGCTACTTAGGATATGTTTGTCAGTGATGCTAGCTGACGTCATCGGCTCATTAAAGAAAAAGACAGCAGAAGTTTAGAGACGTTTTGGAGCCTCAACATGATGCAGCAAATGAAACAAGGAATCCAGGATGTAAACTTTGAGACAGTGAGCTGGACTGACTGGAGTCGGGCATGATGCGCAGGTCTCCCTCCTTGTAGTCATCCAGCAGCTGATACATGTAGAGAACCGGGTCCTTCTCATAGGTGATGTAGAACCAGGACGTCATGATGGGAGCTCGGGCCAGAACCATCCCCCTCCACTCCTCCTTGGGTCCGTCCTCCGTCTCGAACATGTGCTCCACGGCTTTACCGATCATCGTCTCGGCCAGCAGCGAGTCGCTCACACGGGCCGGAGCTGACCAATCCCAGACAGACGCAGCAGTTACATCATCAGGCAGTGACACGGTGAACAGCAAGATTATTTTTTCACTGGAAATCTTCTGCTGGTTTTAAATAGTCAGTATAAACCACTGAGCTGACCATTAAGGTGTAATAATAATAATACTTTACTGAGGCGTCAGGGCAGTACTTGTACTTGTAACTGAGTATTTCTACCCCGGAGTATTTCCTCCACAACACATGATGTTTTTAGAAAACTGTCAGAAACACAGTGAGCTGGGAGAGTTTGAGTCTGACGTGGGTTCTGTTGGCGGTTCCTCACCCACTCGGTCAGGCAGAACCTCCAGGCCGACCACTCGCTCGTCGCTGTACAGCTCCAGACCGTAGATGCAGTCGAAGCCGTCGTACTTGATCAGGTAGAGCGACGGATTGACGGGAACCTGGTCCAACACCGTGCCCTTCCACTGAGAGGATTTACCTGGAGGGAGAGCGATACTGGCTTCACATCTGACCACCGATTAGAAACTTAGAGACAGGTAGAAACTACAGATTGTAAAGTTCATCATTCAGTCTTCTAAGGACTCCTACACAATGGAATCATTGAAACTATGAATCTTTGTCACAAAAACAATCATGTTGGGTCAAAACTAAACAGAAATGTTAATATTTGGTTAAATTTCTCTGTTTCCTCCTCAGTTCAGTTCTTCTGGTTTCAATCTTCTGGTTTATCGTCACCTCCTCTGGACACTATACCAACCGTCAAGCATGGAGGTGGCAGCATCACCCATCCAAGATAGTCTGAAAACAGTCCTAAAAAGGTCCAAAACAAGGACCAAAATCAAACCTAAACCAGTCCAAGAAAATGTTCTAAACTAGTCCGAATACAGTTTGTAACCAGTCCTAAAAAAATTCTGCTGGTTCATCTCTGACTCCTCTGAACACTGTATCTACAGTCAAGCATGGAGGTGGCAGTATCATTATACTATCAATTTAAATGACTCAAGTCAATTAGACTTGACCCGTCCAAGATAGTCCTAAACCAGTCCTAAAAAGGTATAAAACCAGGACCAAAATTAAACCTAAACCAAATCTAAACTACTCCTAAAAAGTCCAAAAACTGCCCAAAATACAGTCTGAAGCGAGTCCTTAAGCAGTCACAAAAAGCAGCAGCAAACCAGTCCTAAAAACAGTCTGAAACTAGTCCCAAAAAGTCAACAACCAGTGCATAATTGGGAGCAAAACCAAATCTAAACTACAGCTAAAAAATTCCAAGGCTATCTAAAACCAGTCCTAAACCAGGACCAAATCCAGTGTGAAGTAAATCCTAAACCAACTTTAAATCACATCCAAGACCAGAACCAAGACTGAAACCAAACATAAACCAGAACCAAGAAAGTCCAGAACCAGTCCAACATCCAGTCTGAAACCAGTCCAGAAGCACTTCTAGAACACCCTAGCGCATGATACCGCCACCTCCATGCTTGATGGTAGGTTTGGTGTTAAAGGTCTCACCTTCTGTCCTCCAGTTAGATTAAAACCACTCTCCACATCACCAAAACAAATATTTTAAGTTGCTGTTTGTACGTGTATGATCCAGCAGATTTTGTCATATTTCTGGAAGACCTTTAATGAATCTATGAAAGAACCAAAATTCATGACTGTTTTTTTTTTGTGGCAAAGGTTCATGTGTTTACATATTCCTACATACTGGAAGTATTTCTGTTACTTCTGATGACTTATAGTCCCTTCAACACACTGATTTGTCTTGTAAAACTTTACTGTTGCACTAAAACACTGAGTCAGTTCCTTACGGGTGAAAACGTCATCGGTAATGAATCTTAATGCGACTTACTGCCCTCCTTCCAGATGTGCTGGATCCTGCAGCCCACGATGTTCCTTCTGGGCTGAGCCAGAGTCTTACTGGGACCAACGCTGGTCCTCGGTTTCCTGGAGGAACAACAGGAAGGAGAAACCCAACAAGACGGTCAGTAAATGGAGAGAACAAGAAGAGCCACTAATTATCATAAACTTTTGCTTCTTAAAACAATGAATGCAAATTTTAAGCAGTTTTCTAAACCGATAGTCGACGTTATTTCATGTAGAAGTACGACTTTTTAACAACATTTGCTGTATAGGTGATTTGGTTAAACAGGTCACCTGACTGAAGAAACTACTTCCTGTTGGACTCTGACTCAGTTTGTTTATTTGAGCTCTGGTTGGAGGTCATTAACCGCCACAGTCTTTGTCATGGTGCCCGTCGCTAGCTAAACTCCCACAATGCTCTCTGCTTTAACATGAACTGTAGTCTGAGTGACGCCTCTTCTGGTCTCTACAGTATTAAGCTGGAAGAGGCTCCACCTGGTGGAACAACCAGGAACTACAGCTGATCTATGATACATTCACTGACACGCACAACCTGTTTCTTCTGAGTTTTTGAGAAAGGACTTTTTAACATCCCAACTTGAAATGAACAAGCAGGACGTCTGACTCACTTGTTCTTTTTCTTCATCATGTTTGCAGAAACTCCTGAATGTCCTGAAACAGAAACACACACTGAGCCGCTGATAAACTGTCACATGGTGCGTTCAAGGACACACCATCAGAAGCACTAAACAAGGTGTAAACAGTGAAGTTTTTCCATTTCTGTCACAGTTTTGTACTTAAAACATGCTAGCACTAAATATGATGCTTTCTGTTGATTTACATTTATTTACCAGTTAATGTGCAAACTTGTTGAATTCATCTAAACTGATGAAAATCTGACCCAAATATGTCAGAAAATGTCCTGAATGACTCCAGACACGTTATACATTACTGAAGTCACTCAGTAAATCAATAATTGTTCAGAAAGTGAAACAAATTTGTCCATAATAAGTTGAAATGACAAAAAGGTGTCCAAAGTAATTCATAAATTGTCCAAAGTGACTCAAAAGGCTTCAATTTGTCTAAAATTACACAAAAAAAATTTCCAGAAAGATTCATAACAACTCAGAAATTGTCTAAGATTACTTAGCAATTGTCCAGAATGACTAAAATATGTAGAAAGTGATTTAAAATGTTTTAAAAATGACACAAAAAACTAAAAATGTGTTGAACAATGTCATTATTTGAAACAGGAAATGAGGACAGAACTGTGAATATTAAAGCTTCCTGCAGCTTTAAAACCTGATTTCTTATTTTTGTTTGTTTTCAGAGCAAAAACACAGAAGCAGATCTACATCCGTCTACTTCCTGTCCCACTCAGAGACTGACCTCCGTCCGCTCGGGGCCGGGGGCCGCTGGGCTCTTGAATGGGGTCTTCATTCATCCACCTGTAGGGGGCAGCAGCCGGTCTGGGCTAATCACTGGAGCGCGAGGAGTCGAGGAGGGGGAGGACGGAGGGTGAGGATGGAGGGAGGGGGCAGGAGAGAGGGGGGAGGGAGAGGAGGAGGAGAAGGAGCACCAGGAACTAGTCCGGTCCGCGGACAGGCTGCATTCAGGCCGGTGCAGACTAACACCTGGAACTGCTGGACTGGACGAGACGCTGAGTTCAGCCTGGAGAGGAAACAGACAGAAAGACAATTAATCATCTACAGGTTTGTAATATTGTGGAATAAATTACTCCTAAAAAGTCCAAAAACTGTCCAAAATACAGCCTGAAACCAGTCCTTAACCGGCCCTAAAAGCCAGCAGTAAACCAGTCCCAAAAACAACCAGTACAAAGCCAGGACCAAAACCAAACATGAACTATGCCTAAAACAAGTCCAAGACCGGCCCAATACAGTCCTAAACCAGTCCTAAACCAGTCCAGAAGCACTTCTAGAAGGTCCCAGAACATGATACTGCCACCACCATGCTTGATGGTAGGTTTGGTGTTCTTGGCGTTAAAAAACAAACAAACTTAGACCCGCCTAAGACAGTTTGAAACCGGTCCTCAAGTAGTCTAAAACCAGGAGCAAAATCTCAACAAAAAACAAACCTAAACTACTCCTAAAAATGTCCAAAAACTGCCCAGAATATGGTCTGAACCCAGTCCTAAACCGGTCATAAAACCCAGTCCTATAAAAGTCAACAACCAAACCCAGTTTAAAACTGATCAAAGAACAGCGACTCTTTGACTCATCGTCAGAAAATAACGTCACACTAAAACGATTCTGAGGCCGATCAGACGAAAATAAAAGATCCAGCATGAAAGTGGAGAACATAGAAACGTACGAAGCTCTAGAAAGCTGCACTTCTCACTCTTTTGACTAATATTCAACATTTTGTAGTGACTCTAAACCATTTTTGAGATATTTTATACCATTTCTGAATTATTTTGGACGATAATTGACATATTTTGAATGTTCTTTGTGTCATTTTGTGGAACATTTTTAACCCCCAGCGGCTCTAATTAACGGTTTAACGACGTTTGAAAGCTGCAGCTGCTGCCTGACGTCGGTTCGGTTCGTTCTCGGCCTAAATAATGAGTTGAGTTTCTTAATCTTAATCTTCATCTGCAGCTGGAAATAAATGAGCACAAACCTGATGTTTGCAGCTGCACAACAACCACAACAACTGCAACACAAACCACAGAGCTGCTGCACCAGAAACACGCCAGCAGGAACAACACAACAGAATAAAAATACAATAAAGCAGAATAGAAAGACATAAAAACATACCAGCAGGAACAACACAACAGAATAAAAATACAATAAAAGCAGAATAGAAAGACAAAAAACACACAATAAAAACACAGTAGAAACACAATTAAAACAGAATAAAAACACACCAGCAGGAATGACACAACGGCAGACCGACAACACAACAAAAAAAAAATAAAACAGAATAAAAACTAAACCATGCTAAAACCAGACTAAACAAGACTAAAGCAGACTAAAGCAGACTAAAGCAGACTAAACCAGACTAAAGCAGACTAAAGCAGACTAAAGCAGGCGTTTCAGACTAAAGCAGACTAAAGCAGACTAAACCAGACTAAAGCAGACTAAAGCAGACTAAAGCAGGCGTTTCAGACTAAAGCTGACTCAGACTAACAGGAGAACAATCAGATAAACAGTTTAATTCTGTTTCTGTTTTCAGGTGTTTCTATGGTTGTTTAAGGTTCTCTTTAGGTTCTTTTATACGTTCTATTTCAACATTTCTGTCCAGCTGACAGACGATCGGTTGATCTAAAGTCATTTTCTCAGAACTTTTAAACGACGATTAAAAGTTTGTTTTTCAGTAAATTAATCAAAGTGAAGCAGCAACAATTTGAAAATTACAGGAAATAAATAAAAGCAGGCGAGAGATCAGTGATTAACCAATCAATGGCTGATCATACTAGTGGTTAGCTGATTAATAACTGATCAATAGCTGATCAGATTAGTGGTTAACCAATCAATAACTGATCAGAACTGATCTGATTGGTGTTTATCTGCTGTACGGATCATTTAGGGATCCAGAACTGATCAGATCAGTAACTAATCTATCAATAATTGATCAATAACTGATCAATAGCTGATCAGATGAGTGTTTACCTGCTGTATGGATCAATAACTAACCAGTTGGGGATCAATAACTGATCAGATCAGTGCTTAACCTGTCAATAACTGATCAATAACTGATCAGATCAGTGTTTACCTACCATACAGCAGGTAAACACTGATCAATAACTGGTCAATAACTGATCAGCCTGATGTTCATGTTTCCATTTAAATTATTTAACTATTTAAGGTTTCAGGACCCATTCTGACTGTTTTAGGCCTGATCAGCTCTGGTCTGGTTCTGAGGGTCCAGCTAGAGATCCGGTCCGGGGTCCGGCCTACAGACGGTGAATCCTCCGGTACTGACCCAAACAGCGGCTCCGGTTCTCCCCCAGAGGTCACCGTTTCTCCGCAGCTCTGCGCCACTTAAATCAGCTAAACGGGAAAATGTGCGCAGCGCTAATTGGTCCGCCGCTGCGCCGCCATGTTGCGCCGCTTCCTTCAGGAGCCGCAGCGGTCCGAGAAACGGCGCAAATCGAACAAAGGAGAGCGGCGGTCTGCGGGCGGAGGCTCCCCACCGCTATGCTAGCCGCTCCGGGCACGAACCGCAGCGCAGCAAGCACCGTTCGGTCACCGGGGCCGGTGGCCGCGAACCGGAGCGACGGGTTCTTACCGATACAGCGATCAGCGGCGCCGCATAATCTCGATCAACCGCCGAAGCTCCGAATTGATCCGCCGAGTCTCCGTTTGGCGCTCTGCTGCGTCAAGCTGGCTGCGCCAAGATGGAGGGCGGCGGGCAGGAGGCCGCCCTTCACAATAAGAGCCCGGAATCAGTCACCAAAATAAAGCAAATGGCTAGAACCCCAACTTTCCTGGTTGTCTCCTGGTCTCGCTTACGTTTTCAATGTCTTTTTGTGTGGTTTCAGCATTAGGTTTTTTTTGTGTTTGTGTGTGTGTTTAGTGTCATTTTGTATGTTTTAATTGTACTCTGTGTTTTAGTGTCATTTTGTGTGTTTTATTGTGTTTTGTGTGTTTTTGTGTCATTTTGTGTGTTTTATTGTGTTTTTGTGTGTTTTTAGTGTTGTTTTTTGTCTTTACATTGTGTTTTTGTGTCTTTTTATTTTGTTTTTAGTGTCATTTTGTACGTTTTTATTTTTTGTGTGTTTTTAGTGTCATTTTGTGTTTTCCTTACATTGCTTTTTGTGTTTTTTAGCATCATTTTCTGTGTTTCTAATGTGTTTATGGTGCCCTTTTGTGTATTTTTAAGAGTTTCTTGTCACTTGTTTCTTTCTGTCTCCCTGTGATCATTTTGTGAAATTTTGTGTTCATCTTGTGTGCTTTTGTGGTATTTTGCAGTGTTTTGTGACACTTTTGCAAACATGTTGTGTCTTTTTATAGTTGTTTTTTGTGTTTATGGTGTCGTTTTGTGTGTTTAGTGTGATTTTGTGTTCCATTTGTGTGTTATTTATGTCACTTCGTGGTTCTTTTGCATACAAGTGTATTTTTGTGGTGTTTGTTTTTATAGTTTTGGGTTTTTTTCTCTCTCTGGTTATGTTGTCCTCTCATGATTGTCTTGTGTCACTTTGTTCTTTTTTGTTGTCATTGTGTGTGTTTTTAGCATTGCTTTTTGTGTTTTTAGGTTTTCTCCTTCATCTGTGCTCATAAATAACCCCAATATATTATGTAATAATAATCAGTCAAATACACAACAGCTGATCAATGTTAAAGGTTAATGTATAATTGTATAAATATCAATTTTTAATGTATATCTTGTAATGTTTTAAAAAGTATAATACAACACAAAATAGCTTGTATACATATAAATAAATATATTTTTGTCGTTAATTTAAATTTAAACCCGTCAGCTTTATGCAAACTTTTACGTTGAAAAGCGACACCGGATGAGCAGCGGCCTACGTCAGTAGCTTGAATCATTTTGTTTGAGTCCCGCCTTTCCGCTCTGCTAAATAGTGATCCGGAGTAAGACTGGCGGCGCCGCTCGCTGCCAGATACTGAGCCTTTGTTTGTGTTGGCCTGTCACGGACGGACTATTAACGGCGGAGAAACACCGACGCGGTTTCATCTGAGATTTTTCCGCGTAACGACGTGTCAGACGAAGTTAATAAAACAGTCTCTGCATTGTAGTGTGGACGGCGACACGACAGGCGGCGCTGTGGCGGGCATACGGCGTAGGAGTGACTGTAAACACATGAGCTGACCCCGAGTCAGATTTTATAGCGTTTGAATGAGTTGTAAAGACATGAAAATGAATTAAAACTGATCTGGAGTGAGATTGTGGTGGCTGTGAGAAGATGCGTTTGATTTGTTGATAAAGACAGCCCCTTAAGGCGGTGTTAGCCCCGACCATTACACAGCAGAACATCCAAATGAGGCGAAGACGCCGCCTACCCGGTGTACCTCGGTGATCAAACTGAACTCACGATCTGTTATCAGAGCAGAGGAATTTGGGCAAAAATCCGCACAGTTCCCCGCTGCGTCGGTCCGAGCTAGTGGCGGAGCTTTAGCTGTGACGGCGGGACACCCTGGAAGAGACGGAGGCCCCTCTGGAGGATGACCGGCGGCGCAGACTGGAAGTGAACATCGTCGCGGCACGATGTGAGATGAACCGGGGCAGAGCAGCGAGCGAGGCCGGCGACATCATGCTGGTCCGGGGCTCGGTGAGTTAGCACCAGAGGCTAATGTTGCTAACGGAACTGAGGACGGAAAATATAAAGTAGAAACGTTCCGCCCGGTAGTGTACTGCTGACAGCCCGGTTAGATGACGACCAGCCCGGTTAGATGACGACCTGCCCGTTAATCCACCGGTTAACTTACCGTCTCCCAGTTTAAATTAGTAGTTCAGCTAGCTAACTAGTTGTTAGCTCACTTTACTATAAGTTAAACGTTAATAATTAACGGCGTTTTTTTTTTTTAAATAGCTCCTCAAAAATATAATACAATAACAAATATAGACAGGTTCAGACAATTGAAGGTAGCTCCTCAAAAAATGAATTAATTTAAAAAAAATAATAAACAGCTTCAGGCATCTGACAATGGAAGAAAACTCTTCAAAAAATACACTAAAATAAAGAAATTAAAAATAATAAGAAACAGGTTCAGATATCTGTCAATGGAAGATAACGCTTCCAAAAATAGTAAAGAAATAATAATAATAATTACAAACAGGTCCAGATATCTGTCATGGAAGATAACTCTTCAAAAAATAAAATTAAAATAATAACACAAAAATTAAATTAAAATGGAGTAAATTACAAATACTGTACTAACAAATAATACCAATTTAAATTAATAGCATTAAAATAAAATTAAGCACAAAACATAATAAAATAAATGTCAGTCAGTCAAATTAACAGTTAAATTAATAAAAATAAAATATAATACAATACATAATAGTGAATGACAGTAAAATATAACAATAATGAATAAATATAATAATAATAATGAAAAAAATTCCAATGAAATAAAATGTAAAATTAAAGATAAGTAAAAATTAAATTAAATTCTACTTGCATATATCTGAATATTGACTTACAAGGTATTTTTAGAAGGTCTGTAATATTTTTCATTCTTGTTAAATTTTTCAAAGTTTGTTAAACTACGTTTTTAAGGATTCTGGTCCTATATTTGATGGAAACACAGAAAAAAGTGATTCGTATAAAATAATCCCTTTCAGTCTTCAGTGTTTTTGACTCTCTTGGTGAACCTGAAGTGTTTCCTGTGAAAATGAGGCTTTTCTTGTGTTTGTGATTAAATTCTTAGTGACTTATTTTTATTAGTTTATAGTTTCCTGTTAGTGAAGGCATCGTGTAAACGTCAGAAACCACACAATGTCCTCTTCATCGGAGCTCAAACGTTTCACTGAAGTGTTTCCAGAGAAGAATGTTCAAACCGAAACTAAAAATGAGCGACTGAATTCAGGGAGGAGTTTCACAGATCTGGTCTGATAACAGGTTTTACTGAGAAAATGAAGCAGCGTTCCAAGAAACGCTGCGTTTTTAGTGGGTTTTATTGTGTTTTTAGTGTCGTTTTTTGTGATTTTTAGTATTTTTTGTGTGTTTTGGTATCGTTTTGTATGTTTTCAGTGTATTTTTGTGTTTAGGGTTGTGTCTTTTTTTTGCATAATTTTGTGTGTTTTTAGCATTTTTTTGTGTTTTTAGTACAGTTTGTGCTCCTTTCGTACCGTTTTGTGTGCTTTTAGTGTCTTTTTGTATGTTTTTAGTCTCATTTAGTGTGTTTTGTATTTATGACATCATTTTGTGTGTTAGTGTTTCTTTGTTTTCATTGCACATTTTGTGTTGTGTCGTCTTGTGTGTTTCAAGCATTGTCTTTTGTGATTTTAGTTTTGTTTTTTGTGTTCTTAACATTGTTTCCAGTATCTTTGGTGACTTTCTGTCTCCTTGTGATCGTTTTGTGTATTTTTGTGCTAGCTTTCTGTGTTTTGTGTCACTTTGTGGTTTGCATATTTTTGTGGTTGTTTTTAGTGTCATCTTGTGTCTTTTTTAGCATTATTTTTGTCCCTTTGGTTCCTTTGTGTCTCTTTGTGCTCATTTTGTGTGTTTTTTTGCTGTTTCGTGTGTTATTTCTGTAACTTTGTGATTGTTTTACATAAATTTTGTCTTTTCTGGTTGTTTCTTATGTTTTACTCTTGTATTCTCTCTGTTTAGTTTTGTTGTGTCTCCTAATGATTGTCTTGTAACACCTTGTTGTTTTGTGTGTTTTTGCTGTCATTTTGTGTGTTTTTAGTCTTGTGTTGTATGTTATTTTTTTAGCATTTTTTCCAGTGTCTTTGCTCCCTTTGTGTCTCCTTATGATCATTTTGTGACACTTTGTGCTTATCTTGTGTGTGTTTGTGCTAATTTTCTGCGTTTTATGTCACTTTGTGGTTGTTTTGCTTATTTTTGTGCTCATTTGTTCTATTTTTAGCATCGTCTCTGTGGTTGTGATCACGTTGTTTCTTTGTTCTTAGTGTTTGTTTTCTGTCTCTATTATACTTTTAGAACAAATTAACTGTTAAAATGGTTGATTGTCCTGATTTTTACTAGTTAAACAAGAATCACAGGAGATGTTTCAGAGATCTAATCTAGTCTGATAAACAAATTTTGCTTAAAATTTGAAGGAGCAAAGCGTCAAACTGCTGTGTTTACCGGATAAAGGACTTAGTTTCAGGATTTCTGTTTGTCTGTTCAGTTGTAAAGCTGCAGAAGATCTAGGAAAGTGAAAATATGAAGCTAGATCTACTCTAAAATGATCTTTGCTTTGATTAGTTGAGGCTGCTTCCTGGAACTGTTAGAACTAGGAGGAGGTCAGTGGTAGGAACCTTCAGGAGTGTGTTGGAGCTGCTTTTAGTTCCCACAGATGAATTGTTAATGTCGGTTCTCTGTCCTCAGCCCGGTCGAGGCCGAGCCAGAGTGACTCATGCGGTGGTGGTGATCTTCCTGGAGTTCTTCGCCTGGGGGCTGCTGACCACGCCCATGCTGACGGTGAGTAAACGCAGTCCACCACCAGTCCACCATCAGTCCATCAACTGTCCAACAATAGTCCATCACCAGTCCAACCATAGTCCATCACCAGTCCGACACCAGTCCAACAATAGTCCGTCACCAGTCCAACCATAGTCCATCACCAGTCCAACAATAGTCCATCACCAGTCCAACATCTATTGCTAATATTAGCCGCATTAGCTGCACAACATGCCAACACTTAGGATTGTTTCTGTTGTTCCAGCTAATTTTAATGTTAGCCACATATTGTGCTAACACTAAGGACTTTCCTATTGTTGTGGCTAAGGTTAATGTTAGACACATTGGTCACACAAGATGCTAACATTTAGGTTTTTTTTTCTCTCGTTGCGGCTAAAGCTAGTGTTAGCCACATTAGCAACATAACGTGCTCACACAAAAGATTCTCCTATTGTTGTGGCTAATGCTAACCTTAGCCACATTAGCCACAGAGATAAAGCTACAGACAGAAAGTCCTGGTGGTAGGAGTGGTGAGATGTCTTGTTGATCACAGAGAGAGTTTTCTTCCTGAAGAGGGCGGGACATCAGCAGCACATTTAGAAGAAAACCAGTAGTCCTACTGTCATGGTGAAACCATAGACTGTATATATAATGGACGTAGCATCTGGCTCCAGAATTGAAGCAAACCCAGAAGTGTCAAAAACTTGCAATATCACGCCGTCCGCTAGGGTTGGCTCCAAAAAGCTTTTGCTCCATAGACCCCAACTCATTTTTGGAAAAAATAAAATTTGATAGACTGATTTTCTACAGCTCAGGATTTTTCCCCGTTAGTTTTCATGGTCAAAATGAGAGATCAGCTGGCCGATCTTAAAATAAATCAATACTGAATTTTAAATAAATTGTTAAAGTTGGCGGAACCAGGGGGCTTGATAGACAGCAACAGAAGCCTCTGCGGCAAAACATGGGCGGGATAAGAGAGTCCTCAGCCAATCCTGCCCCTAGTTGCTCTCCGGTCCAGTCTGTTTGACGCTTTTTACGTCACTGGCTCCAAAAAATCCAAAACGGCGACCAGGAAGTAGCAAAATCCGGGCTTCATTTTCTCGCTGTTGAAACCAACGGGTGACGTCACGGTTAGTTTACGCCTGGGTGAAACCAACCATCTGTGTGTATTCTGAGCTGAAGAGCTAAAAAAAACTCTACTGCTGAGTCATGTGAGACTTTGATTCTTTGGCTGAAAACAGAACAATATGGGACCTTCATGTGCGAAGATCCATCTGTAGTTTGGAAGGCTGCCAGTGACTTGTACAGTTAATCTTCTGAATTCCTTTACAGCAGCACAAAGAGGCCGTTTCACAGTAAAATGGACTTTATTTGTGTTGAATAAACAGGGAGCAGAATGTTTGGCTTTGTGACGTACTCACATGTGAAACAGTCAGAAGTTCTACCTGCTGGTCAAACTGAAGACAAAGACTATTTAACATTTACCAAAGATGCACCTGGAGCTCCTAGTCTACTAGGGCTGGCCGAATAGTGGTTTCTGGCCTCCAAATATTCGAGCCCTATTAAAGACGAATATCCGAATATTTATTCCGCCCCGTAACAACTGACGGGCTTGTGGCGGAGACGGCCCGAGTATTCGGATCCGTTCGTCTGGTCTCCCGGGTCCAAATTTTGCCTTCGTTTTGTCTTCAGTTAAACTGAAGAGTTGCCAAACAGCGGAGGTCTTCAGCATCTTGTCTTGTGTTTATGCAACGAAGGGAAGCGTGACGTCAGAGTCTGCAGCAACCCGGCCGTTCAGGTGGTGGTAACAAACATGAATGGATGAGCTGAGATGAGCCGAACATGGTGGGATGAGCCGAAGTGGGCCGAAGGCGAAGGGAAGAGACAAGCTCCGAATATTTTCGTCTGGGGGGAGGAGGGGGTGATCACATAGACATATGTGTATATGTTTATGTGATCACACGACGATATGAACCGATGTGGGCCGAAAGCGGAGGGAAGACGGTAACGCCGCATAGTCTTTCCACCCGGTAACGTCCGACCAGTGGGGGTGAATATTCGGATACCAAAAATAATATCCGGATACCGCCGTAGCGAACGAATATTCGGGTCCAGCCCTATAGTTTCCATGGTGTTCATAGTCCTGGAGCTCCTAGTTTATGGTTTCTGCAGGACGGTCAGATAAGCTCCGAATGTATTTTATGATGTTTGAGGCTTCACACTGTTGTGTAGAAGAGTGTAGAAGAGATACAGAGGGCTGAACGACAACGTAAGATTAACTGTGCAGTTGGTATGATGAGACTAAAGTCAGAATTTAGTGTCAGGACGGTTTAACCCCTGAGATCTCCATTGTAACGGATGCTTCACTAGGTCTCCATGGTAACTGATGCTGTGGAGCCAGGTCTCCATGGTAACTGATGCTGTACAGCTAGATCACTGTGGTAAACAAACCAACGGTGGTGATTCAGTGTAAATGTGGTGGATCCTTAAAGCAGAATCTATATTTTATGAGTAGATGTGACGTTGTTGTTGTTGTTGTTTTTTCAGGTTCTCCATGAGACGTTTCCTCAGCACACATTCCTGATGAACGGCCTGGTTCAGGGAGTGAAGGTACGATTGAACAAATACCAACGTGACACTGTACAAAACACACGGAGAGACAAAGTGTTTTATATCTGTCACAAATATATAACTTGAGGAAGAACAAATGTAATGTACAGCTCAACACTGCAGGTTCCCATAGTAACGATTAAATACATACATAGATAAACAATGCATAAACTGTCATACGATCATCAGCTTTGACATGTGCGTTACTGAAAGTTTGGCCCTTCAGTTAAAATGTTCTCCACATGAAAAAATCTGAAACGGTTTTCAAGATGGCAGACCTCTGAGTCGTCATTCTGGATTTCTTTTAGCTTTTCTCTCTTTTCTGACATGCGATGTTTCCCGTCTGTTTTCTGAAACATTCAGGGTTTCCTCTCGTTCCTGTCGGCTCCTCTGATTGGTGCTCTGTCGGACATCTGGGGCAGGAAGTCCTTCCTGCTGATGACCGTCTTCTTCACCTGCGCTCCGATTCCCTTCATGAGGATCAGCCCCTGGTCAGCACACAAACACTTTGTTCACTGTTTTCTACAGGATTAGTTAACTGATTCGTATTTTGTTATTTTGTCACATCAGAGGAAACACAGGTGGATTAATGAAGGCTGAGGCTCTCAGTCATCACACTTTTAGAACAATCTCCATTTGTCTGAAAATTTTGAAGCATAAAATATGAATATATACACTGCTCAACAAAATTAAAGGAACACTGTTTAATCTAAGTACTGCATCAAATCAGTGAAACATGTGGGATACTGATCTGGTCAAGTAAGTAACTGAGGAGGTTTTTAGTCAGTTTCAGCTGCTTTGGTGTTCATAAAATTAACAACAGATGCACTAGAGGGGTAACAATGAGACACCCCCAAAACAGGAATGAGTTTACAGGTGAAGGCCACTGACATTTTGTTCCTTCCTAATGTTTTCTGACTGTTTTTCACTAGTTTTGCATTTGGCTAGGGTAAGTGTCACTTCTGGTAGCATGAGGCGATACCTGGACCCTACAGAGGTTCCACAGACAGTCCAACTCCTCCAGGATGAAACATCAATGTGTGCCATTGCCAGAAGGTTTGCTGTGTCTCCCAGCACATTCTCAAGAGCATGGAGGAGGTTCCAGGAGACAGACAGTTAGTCTGGGAGAGCTGGAAAGGGCTGTAAAAGGTCCTCAACCCATCAGCAGGACAGCTATCTGCTCCTTTGTGCACGGAGGACCAGGATGAGCACTGCAATAGCTCTACAAAATGACCTCCAGCAGACCACTGGTGTGAATGTGTCTGACCAAACAATCAGAAAGAGATGTAATGAGAGTGGTCTGAGGGCCCAGCGTCCTCTAGTGCCCGCTGTGCTCGCTGACCGGCACCGTGGAGCTCGGCTGGCATTTGCCATAGAACACAGGAATCTGCAGGTCCACCACTGGTGCCCTGTGCTTTTCACAGATGAGAGCAGGTTCACCCTGAGCGCATGTGACAGACATGAAAGTGTCTGGAGAAGCCGTGGAGAACGTTCTGCTGCCTGTAACATTGTTTAGTGTGACTGGTTTGGTGGTGGGTCAGTGATGGTCTGAGGAGGCATATCCATGGAGGGACACACAGACCTCTACAGGCTGGACAATGGCATTCTGACTGCCTTTAGGTATCAGGATGAAATCCTTGGATCCATTGTCAGACCCTACATTGGTGCAGTGGTCCTGGATTCCTTCTGGTGCACGACAATGCCCAGTCTTATGTGGTAAGAGAACTCATGCAGTTCCTGGAGGATGAAGGAACTGAAACCATTAGCTGGCCCCCATGCTCACCTGACCTGAATCCAATAGAACACCTTTGGAACATTATGTTTTGTTCCATCAGACACCATCAGGTTGCTCCTCAGACTGTCCAGGAGCTCAGTGATGCCCTGGTCCAGTTCTGGGAGCAGATACCCCAGGACACCATCCATCGTCTCATTCAGAGCTTGTCCCGGCATCGTCAGTCATGCATACAAGCACATGGAGGCCATACAAACTACTGAATACCATTTTGAGTTGCTGCCAAGGAATTTCAGAAAGATGGACCAGCCTGCCACATCAGTTTTTCACTTTGATTTTGGGGTGTCTTGAATTTAGCCCTCCTGGGGGGTTGATAATTTTCATTTCCATCAAACAATGTGGCACTTTTCATTCCTAACACATTATCCAGTCCATATCAATGCTAAGATCCAGTTTGTTTTTTCTCCGTATTGGAATATGATGTATTTTCAAAGTGTTCCTTTAATTTTTTTGAGCAGTGTATGAAAATATCAGTGGAATTTCAGCTTCTAATATCAAATACTTCCTGATATAAATATTTTTTTTAAAAAGACTCGTCGATCCACTTTCAGCAGGTTTGTTTCTCACAATAAAATCTGAGTCTGTTTGATTAACTGTACCTGAGGAACTACTAAGGATAAAAACCTGAAGCTTTCTCTGTTATTTCTCATCATGTTGTTGATTCAGAATCTGTAATACTGCAAAGACGAGAAGCATCCCCACATGATGATGATACTGCCGCCACCGTGCTTCACTGTGGGGATGATTAATGTGATGCACAGCGTTTGGTGTCCACTAGTCTGCATTATATTACAGGAGCTATTAAAGACAAAAACCTGACATTTTCCCAGTTTTTTCTCATCACATCGTTGATTCAGAATCTGGAATATCGGACAAGTTGCGAAGCATCTCCAAAGATGATACTACTTCCGCCATGCTTCACTGAGGAGATGTTAATTGTGAAAAATAGTGTCTCGTCTACACAATATTTCAGGAACTATGAAAGATAAAAACCTGAAACTTCATTTCTCATCACGTCGATTCAGAATCTGGAATATCGGACAAATACGTCAAATAATCTCCATCTTTGAGTTCACAAACAGAATTTATGCCTGTCTATATTTTTTACCAGCTGCATCATTTGGGTTGGATCTGATTTTTAGAACTATTTTGTCTCAACTACCTCATTTGTTAAAAATATTTATTTCATAAAATGTGAATATTTGTAAAGATGTCTTTGAAATGTTAACTTTGTGACCAAGTATTTCATATCAAAATATTCTATGTTTAGTTTTCTATTATTGTGACCTACAGCTACTTAAGGTTCAGTAAAATATCACTAGTCCACTTTTAGATTGTCAGTTTGGTTGTTTATTTTGTTAATGTGCTCAAAAATGGAGCTCTAGATTCTGAATCAATGCCATGATCAGAATCGGAGTGAAAGTTTCAGGTTTTTGTCTTTAATAGTGCCTGAAATATTGCGTAGAATAACGGACACCAATCGCTGTATATTCCAGTAAACATCCCCACAGTGAAGCACGGCGGCGGCAGTATCATGTTGTGGGGGTGCTTCTTGACTTTGCAGTATTACAGATTCTGAATCAACAACGTGATGAGAAATGACAGTGAAAGTTTCAGGTTTTTATCTTTAATAGTTCCTGAAGTGTTGCGCAGACTAGACGCTATTTTTTACATTAAACATCCCCACAGTGAAGCACGGCGGCGGCAGTATCATCTCGTAGGAATGCTTCTTGATGTGTCCAATATTACAGGTTCTGAATCAATGATGTGCTGAAAAATAAGAGTGAAAATTTCAGGTCTTTGTCTCTAATAGTTCCTGAAATATTGCATAGACTAGATGCTATTTTTTACATTAAACATCCCCACAGTGAAGCACGGCGGCGGCAGTATCATCTTGTGGGGGTGCTTCTTGATGTGTCCAATATTACAGGTTCTGAAACAACAACATGATGAGAAATAGCAGAAAAAGTTTCAGGTTTTTATCTTCAATAGTTCCTCAGATATTGTTGTTGTTCCAGATATAGCTTTGGAACGACTGAAGACGAGGCTTCAGATTTGAATGTGAGGAAAAAACCTGCTGAAAGTGGGTCAACGGGGGAATTTATAAGACATTTATCTATGAAAGTATCTCGTATGTGCAAAATTTACCCCAGATACCTTTTTAAACATCCAGATAGTATGATAAAAGAAGTTTCAAGCAGTTTGGTGGAGCTGAAGTCTTTGAATGATTTGAGATAACATAAGTCTGTATCAGTTATCTGCAGCTGTGCTCAGATCACTGAGAGCTGCTGGGTTTATTGGAGCTTTGTTGGAGTTTGAACGGTCACATGTGGCTCATGTGAGGGTCTGAGGATCAGAAACCGGTCCTTCATTTAAAGTTCACAAAGTAGAGATCTGCTCTGGAACACAAACAGCAGCAGAGTGAACAGAACCGTCCAGAACATCTGTATCACTGCTGGAGTCTGCTCTAAAATACATCTGTAATTTGATGTCTCTGAATCCGCCTGAAGCTTCAGGCTGCATAAGAACAGATCAGCTGATGTCTGCTGACTCTCAGATCAGTCACATGATTTTATGCTTCGCTGAACCTCCAGTCACAATCCTCAAATTAAAACTTTTAGTCTCCTGGTTTTAATGTGGACTGGATGCTGCAGAAATTCACTGCACGCCTGGAAGCTCCTTAAACAGTTTTAAAGTGGCAACAGTTATTATTTAATCTGAACTCTGCATGTGCCTTTTTATTCTTCCTGTCTGTCTTGTTTTGGTTTTTCAACGTGTCTTCGGGACACTTTTAAATCTTTCTGGTCATTTTAAATGTCGCTTCTCTTTGTGGATCTTTCTGGTTCTTCTGACCTTGACTTGGTGATTTTGGGCCATAGCAGTAAATGACACAAATTGATGCAAAAAAGACAAAGAAAGTGTCACAAAAACTTGCAAAAGTGTCAAGAAAAAACAAAAAAGGGTCACAAAAAGATGTAAAAAATGACATAAAAAGACAGTGTCACAATCAGATGCAAAAATTGCACAATTTTTTTTTAAACAAAGACCCTTCCCGACTCTTCTCGACTCTTCCTGACCCTTCCCGACCCTTCCCGACCCTTCCCGACTCTTCCCGACCCTTCCCGACCCTTCCCGACCCTTCCCGACCCTTCCCGACCCTTCCCGACCCTTCCCGACCCTTCCCGACTCTTCCCGACTCTTCCCGACCCTTCCCGACTCTTCCCGACCCTTCCCGACCCTTCCCGACCCTTCCCGACCCTTCTCGACTCTTCCCGACCCTTCCCGACCCTTCCCGACCCTTCCCGACTCTTCTCGACTCTTCCTGACCCTTCCTGACCCTTCCTGACTACCTGTCCTTTCTGTCTCCAGGTGGTACTTCGCTCTGATCTCAGTCTCAGGGATTTTCGCTGTGACCTTCTCGGTGATCTTCGCCTACGTGGCTGACATCACAGAAGAACATGAGAGGAGCATGGCCTACGGACTGGTAATCAATCAATAATCAATCATTATAACTCCTTTGTGATCTCTGGAGCCGAACCGATGGGTTTATCTTCTCTGTGCGTCTTCAGGTGTCGGCCACCTTCGCTGCCAGCCTGGTCACCAGCCCGGCCATCGGCGCCTACCTGTCGGCTAAGTACAGCGACAGCCTGGTGGTCCTGGTCGCCACGGTGATCGCTGTGGCCGACATCGGCTTCGTGTTCTTCGTCGTCCCCGAGTCGCTGCCGGACAAGATGAGGCTGACGTCCTGGGGCTTCCCCATCTCCTGGGAGCAGGCCGACCCTTTCGCTGTGAGTTCAGACCTCCACCGTCCAGCTGATTGATTGATTGATTCTCAGGTGTATTGACAACTGTGCTGTGTGTTCAGTCTCTGCGTCGTGTTGGAAAAGACTCCACCGTGCTGCTGATCTGTGTCACAGTGTTCCTGTCCTACCTGCCGGAGGCCGGACAGTACTCCAGCTTCTTCCTCTACCTGAGACAGGTAACACACACACACACACACACACACAGATAGAAGCACACAGGTGCACAATCACAAAAGAGAACAAAATAACAACAATAGCATGAAAACTACCATGAGATTTAAGACATCTGAAAAGAGCCACAGATGACCACAAACAGACACAAAATGACTGAAAATAGGCTCAAAATGACGACAGAGACACAAATTGATTAAAAAGAGACACAAAACCAAAAGTGGCACAAAATGACTGAAAGAGCCACGAAATGTCTAAAAAGAGACAAAATGACCATAAGAGGCTAAAAATGACACAAAAAAACTACAGTAACTTTGAACATAACAAATTTGCACAAAATGACATCAGTTAGAAGCAAAATGACCACAAAGACACACAAAATAGCTAAAACATATGCAAACTGCACCGTTAAGAACCTTTATCCTGACTCGCCAGTCCGTCTGCAGGTAACTCATCAGACGTTAGTTTTGCAGCTTGTTGCTTGCATTGGTGTAGTGTATGAACTGATAAAAATGAGGCCAGAGTTTTAAAGACAGCAGTTAGTCCTGATCCTCATGACCTCCTCGTCCATGTCTGTGTTTCAGGTGATTGAGTTTTCTCCTGCAGCCATCGCTGCCTTCATCGCCATGGTGGGAATCCTCTCCATAGTGGCTCAGGTAAACCCCCCACCGTCCTGAAGGGTTTAATCACAGCTTCATCTTGAACACCTCTCACATTCATTCATCTTCTGTCAGACTCTGTTCCTCAGTGTTCTGATGAGGACCATCGGGAACAAGAACACGGTTCTCCTGGGTCTGGGTTTCCAGCTCTTCCAGCTGGCCTGGTACGGGTTCGGCTCTGAGCCCTGGTAAGTGTCTGACCATCTCAACCTTTAAATGTACCGGGTTAGAGCTGGTCTGACTGGTTTCTGCTGGTCTCTGCAGGATGATGTGGGCAGCAGGAACAGTAGCAGCCATGTCCTCCATCACCTTCCCAGCCGTCTCTGCTCTGGTGTCACACAGTGCATCACCTGACCAGCAAGGTAAGTTCACCTGAATGACAGGAGCAGATACAGGCTGTCAGTTAGATTTAATGTAAATCATAGAAAAAGTGACGCAGGTAAACGTGGTTAAAATGATGCTGCCTCCACCGTGCTTCATCATGATGCCCCCTCCACCGTGCTTCATCATGATGCCCCCTCCACCGTGCTTCATCACGATGCCCCCTCCACCGTGCTTCATCACGATGCCCCCTCCACCGTGCTTCATCACGATGCCCCCTCCACCGTGCTTCATCATGATGCCGCCTCCACCATGCTTCACATCATGATGCCGCCTCCACCATGCTTCATGTCATGGCTATTTCTTTAAACCAATCTATTCTCACTTTGACATGAAAGTGAAAATTTTTGGGAAAATTTTGTCCAAAAGCCTAATTTAATTAATTCCTTGTGTACTGAATCCTTCATTAAAGGCTCTGTGTGGTGTTTGGTTTTTGTGTTTTGTGCTGAGTTCAGATCTTTGACCTTTGTTTCGTGTTTGTGTCCAGGTGTGGTACAGGGGATGATCACGGGTATCAGAGGTCTGTGTAACGGTTTGGGTCCGGCTCTTTATGGCTTCATCTTCTTCCTCTTCAACGTGGAGCTCAACGACATGGAGCCGGTGGGAGGAAAACCCACCGATGCTGAGGTACTCACAGATTTCTGCCTTTAAAACCAGAGAACGGACCTGCAGTGGTAAAATGATCCTCCACTGATCCCACAGCGGCATCGAAACTATAATTTGGTGTTACTAAAATGGAGACTGGCAGAGGAAACATTGGAAATGAAGTATTCATATTTGAACGAGCTGTACTGGCATTTAAAAATAATAAAACATAGTTAAAGTTCCTTCATTTTTACAGAATCCCGTTGAAACATTTTGTTAACTTGGAGGAATGTTTTTAATAAGACGTGTAGAATAAAGTGATTACATGTCAGTTTTCCAAACAAGCAGCATCTACATGATGAGTAGTTCAACGACGATTGGAAAATTCAAAATTAGATCATTCTTTTTGTATTCCTTCTAGATTTTACAATTTACAAAAATATGGGTTGTTTTTCAGTAAATATCTCACGTGAAGTTTTACAGGAAGACAGACTGCAGACAGATATAAATAGTGAGTGAACTGCTGGGTACCTTGAATTTGTAAAATATTATTCCATCTTAACAACTAAATACAGGTAAACATGGTAAATGTGACCAAATGGAGGTAAACATTGTTAAAATGATGCTGCCTCCACCGTGCTATCTGGAATAACTCTTATATTTTTTCCCACATTAAAAGCAATCTGTGCAAAATCTAAACTTCTGCATCCAGAAAAGTCTGCACAGTCTTTGCACTCATCGTCTTTAATGTTGTTTGTCTGTGGAAACGTGTCCGCTGTGGGATAAATGAAGGATTGTTTTTCATCTTTATTTCCTCTGATGTGGATAAATCTTCTTCCTCCCGTAGAAGTCCATCGTTCCCGGTCCTCCCTTCCTGTTCGGAGCCTGCGCCGTCGTCTTGGCTCTCGTCGTCGCCGTCTTCATTCCCGAGCACCACCGATTGGCCGACGTCAAGACCTGCTCCGCCCACAAGGCAGGCAGCTCCGCCTCCTCCTCTGCACACGCTCAGAACGGCAGCCCTCTGGCCACGCCCACCAGCGACGCGGAGGACATTGAGCCGCTCCTACAGGACAGCCGCATGTGATGACCGGCCAATCACAGCGCTGCGTCCTCTCTGCAGGCCCCGCCTCCTCCAACCAGAAGCTTTTCTTTCGTTTTACCTGCGGACGGCTCAGGTAACGGCAGCCACACTGACGAGCTCGGTTCAGACGACATTTATCAGCTTCAGGAGTCGCGTTTTAAATTAGCGGCGTCTGAATAAACGGAGCGAATATGCAGCAAAGCGACATTAATATATGAATATAACCTCCCTCTGCTCTGATCTCCACGCCTGAAGCCATCTGTAGACCTGCCCAGGTGAGTCGGGCAGTAGAACCAAAGGGCTGAGGAGGATGTTTTCAGGGCCTTTCACCAACATCACACATGATTTCTGCTCCTTCTTTGGCGGTTTCCAGCCGGTTTATTTGCCGTTGTGCTTCTTTTTAACGCGACGCTCAGAAACACGAAGAGCAGGGAAGAAGATCAAACAGTTAATCAAATATTTTAAGCCGCTGTAGCGCTTCACTTCCTGTTTAAGATAAAATGCCAAATATTCTCTGGTTTGTGTCTCTAAAGAGGCAGTTTGCTCTTTTTTTGTCACATGTGACGGTAAATTTAAGCTTTTTGGTTCTGTGTTTCCTGTGACATTTTGTAGTAGTTTTTATATAAACTTAATGATTAATCGATGAACAGAGTGATTAATTTTAAAGAATATAACATGAGGTTCTGTGTGATCAGAACAAAAAGCACCTTTCTATGCTGTAGTGGATGTAGCTGCTTCACCTGTTTTCTAAACGTGTTAACTTAACCATCTGAGCGTTTTATTCACCCATCAGTAGGACGAATGAACCATTAAGTGGTTGGCTGTTATTATGAATGACTGATCAGTTTGAGTCTTTTTTAAAGAAGAAAAGGAGCTCATTAAAGGTGAATATTTTCTGCTTTCTTTTCTCCTTTAAGACAGTAAACTAAATCTATTTGGGTAAACGACATTTTTCCACACTCTATCCAGTTGTTCCTGCTCTCCTATTAGTCGTTCAAGAGAAGACATTTTTCACCGATTTGTTCCAACAGCTAATCAATTAATGGAATAAATGAGCAACAGATTAATCCTCTGAACCCTGAGCTGTTGTTTTTTTAAATTCTGCCACTTTAAGTCTTTAAGTCATGAAGTTCTGCAGCTCTGTGGAAACAAAACAACACGAGGAAGGAGAAAACTCAGGAAAGTATTAAAAAAACACAAAAGGTGATTGTTTTTTTTTATTTTGCATTTCTTAAGAACATAAATCACACAACCTGGAGCCGACGTGTGCGACGTTTTCCATCGTCTCCACAGAACTGGATCATTTATTTAATGACCGTTTGTTCAGGGCTGATCAGTGGTGAGGTGAAGTTCTGGGTTCAGAGAGTTAATCGACTCGTAGCTTCAGGGTCAGCTGTCGTTGGTCGTTAGTGTTTCAGCCGTTAGCAGGACGTGCACTAGTTTCAGTGTTCTGTTGTTCAGGATCCTCTTCTGACCGTCATCCTCTCATTTAAAGTGTAAACCGTCACCGCCGTCAGTCTGGCTGCCGTCTGAGCTCTGCGGTCGCTTTGACTCCACCCGTCATGAGGTGCGTTTGATTCGTGTACGGTGAGGCATTCTGGGACCAGAAGATTCCTCCACAGACTCTGGGTTTCTTGGCTGCAGGGACTCCTGGACACCTGGTTACTATGGCAACAGCCAACATGGCCGACTGGTCACACTGAGCACGTGCGAGCTCTGCCTGGCTGTGACGTCGTCCTCTCCTGTCGACCATTTCCACGGCGATGAGGATTCAGAGCGTCTCAGAAATAACAAGTTTAGGAACTAATTTAAGCAGTTTGAAGTTTGGGGAGCTTTTAGGTTTTTATTTGTACAAACATCTGGAGGCGTCATGGAGGAAAAACTCACCTGGACAGCTACAAAACTAATACTTAAAGTTAAAAAATAGCAGCAAAGAGACGATAAAGAGCCATAAAAATACATGAACGCCGACACAGAGCTGCTAAATGAGTGCAAAGACACATTAAATAACCACAAATCCAAAAACAGGACTAAGAATGACGACCTAAACTAGAAGAACAAGCACAGAGACACAAAACAGCTGCGTAAATTAGTAAAACGGTAACAAAAACACATGTAGTGACAACAATGAGACTAAAGAGCTGTAGATATTTTAAAACAACTACATAAATGCAGAAAATATTCAGAGGTACAAAAGCCTCTGAATGTACAAAAACAAAGAAGAAAATTCAAAATCCCCACAAATAGACACAAAACAACTTCAGAAAAACAGTTTACCCATTGGACAGAGAAGCAAAATGACCACAAAGGTGAAATCAACAACCAGAAAAAGCCAATACAAGGTTTGAAAAGTTCAGGAAACGGGAGTAAAATGAGCTCAGAGCTTCATGTGCCCACAGTCCTCTCCACAAAGAGGCTAAAGCGAGTTTGTTTTGTCTGTAAAATGACAGTAAATAGTGAAAAATGCCTGTTTGGATTGTTGAATTTATATCTTCATTTCATAATTTAACGACTCCAGCTCTTCATTCGGTGTTTCTGTCTAATGTAGCCTCTTGGTTTACTGTTTTGATTCGGTAATTCAGACTCAAAGTTAAGAATACATTTTGGTTTTGAACTCTGTAAATAAATTCCTGATTCCTAAACGTCTGGTGTCCTGTAGAGGGCAGCAGACACTAAGCAGTGTTTAGCTCCTCCATGACGCCTCCAGGTTCTGTTCTCCGGTCTCGGTACCGGTTCTGTCCCCTGGTGTTTTAATACTTGAAGCCCGTCGTAGCTCCTCCCACCTCATCTGCTGCTCCAGGTTGAGTGAATCAAGCGCTCCCGGCTCGGTGCCACGTTCTTTATTTTTCTCTTCCTGACTTTTTGCTTCTGCCTCCATCTTTTTTTTTTTTTTTTTTTTTAATTCAAACTGAGACATTCCTAAAGAGGTTCTGCAGAAACAAACCTGTTACCGTGGCAACAGCCTGGAGACGCTGTATCCATGGCAACAGCTATACAACAGTTACTGGTTGAAGATGGAATAATGAGTTTAAAAGCCCAAACTCACTGTCGTTACTGAGCTCAAACAAGCAGCAGAACAAAGTTTGTTTTTTCCCGTTTTTGACGTCCTGTTGAGTTTTTTAAGGCCATCAGTCGCCCAAACGAACATTCAGACTCTCTGGAATCGTTGCTCCTGTTGATGATCCGTTCATCTTCAGTGGAGGACATGAAACAGAATCCACAGCTGCCGGTCCGAGTAAAATACGTTCAAATCAAAGACGAGTTCTGTCTGATGTCGCAACAAAACGTTTTACAGTTTCAGGTGTTTAGAGATTGTAAAACGTCATTCCTGTTTGGTTTTTGCTTAACCTGATGAATTAACTCACACTCTGGATTTTGGTCGTTCTGTTTCTCCATTTGTTAGTTTGCCTATATTTTCTGGTTCCAGTTTCCTTTTCCAGACTGTAAGTTTGGCCAATCTGAGTCCAGATTTGCTATTTCAGACTTCTTGGTTTAATAATTCAGGGTGTCTACTTGGTATTTCAGCTTCCACTCGGTGATTTTCTGCACAGTTTTGCAGCGAACGAGGACTGTGGGTTTCATTACGGACACTGAACAGGAGCAACGATTCCTCCAGACTCGACCCTTTAAGACCAACAGATCTGGGTTTACTGACGCTGCATTCAGGCTCTGTGGGAAATCCCAGCTTCAGACAGGAGGGCGGCTCCTGTTCACCTCCTGGTGGCCAAAACAAAATTGTTCAGATGATGTCAGTGCATTTCTCCCGCTGGTGATTTCCCACCATGAAGCATCATGAAGGTAGCCTCGGCTGCAGGAACACCTGAGCGTCCGGCCGACCGGTGGATGAAGGTGAGGAGCTCCGTGAAGCACAATCATGGACGAGCTTCTCCAGACTGTTGGACTTCATCACCTCCAACCTTTCGGCTGTCTTTATCTTCCTTCTGTTGCTGCTGCCGTCAACAGAAGCTTCATATTTTCTACCACTTCCTGCTGTTTCCTGTTTGTCCTCTTTCTGGACTCTCGGTGTTGCCGTAGTTCTGATCTTCACCTCTCACTGAAGCTTCTGCCGGTGAAGCTTTTAGTCGATTTTGTCGTCGTTTTGAGCAAAAATCTTCTAGTTTTAGTTCAAAATTTTCCTCTAGTTTGTCAGACTATTTCATTTGACACTTTTATTTTGAAAATCTGGCATTTATTTGCTATTTCAAGCTCTCGATTTAGAAATTCCAGCTCTAGATTTAATAATCCTGGTTCTCAAAATTACTAATCCTGACACTCAATTCTTGAATTCTTGCTCTAGATTTAATCATTTTTGTTTGTAATCTTGTATTTCAGAATATCGATTTGAATATTTGGCTCCCAAATCATGAATCCAGATTCTGGATTTCATAATTCCAGCTCTCGATTTAGAAATTCAGGCTCCACATTTAGTAATTCTAACTCTCAATTTAATAATTCCAGCTCTTGATTTACCATTTTGGGCTCTAGATTTAATAGTTTCTGGTCCTCATCTCGTATTTCAGGCTCTAGATTTTAATCTTTGGATCTCTATTTAGGAATTCTTCGACTGGAATTTCTGCTTTGAGGGTTTTAAGGTTTCAGGCTGTCGGTCTCAGTGACTTCTTGAATCCACCTTTTCTGGTCATTTTTCACTATTTTCTAGAAATAACATCAGATGAGGAGATACTGATGAAAAGTCGTAGCTCCACCTAGTTTTTTCTTCTGGTTTACTTCCTGCTTTGATGGACGGCGAGCAGCTAAACGATGAGGTGAAGTTTGATCTCAGTGAGACGTGAAGCTCCAGAACGACGACGTTACCGAAGCTTTTCTACGAAACGTGGGTTTATCTAGAAAACAAAGAGGTAGTCCTGCAGTGGGACGTTTCCAGATGTTTCCTCCTTCGATGCTGAACTTTGCTGCACTTTAATTTCTCTCAATGTGCCTCGAATCGTCTCCGTGTTCATATCGGTTTTCTAGGGAGCCTTCAGCTTCCTGTTCTTCGTTCATTTGGAATAATATCTATGATAATAAGAATAATAAAGGATAAAACTGACGTGTTTCTGACTCTTTGCTGTTGGTTTTTCATTTATTCAGCAGTTTCAGGTTTAAATAAAGAATTCCTTCAGAAAATATTTAACTTTGAATTCACATTTCCTCCCAACAATCTGCACTTAATGACCTTAATGAAGTGTTTTTGACCTTTCATAAGTTTGCAAACATTTTTAGATCCAGTTTTTTCCTACTATCTGATTTTATGTTTACCTGTTTAAAATTTAATCTACAGAAAGTGTGGAAAAATTTCACTTTTGCTTCAACTTCCAGTCGACTTCAAACACGAATAAACAAACTTAATATTTAAAACATGTCAATGTCATAATTCCGATTCAATTCAATAATTCCACCTCTAAATTTGGGAATTCAGGCTCTAGATTTAACAGCCTGAATTCAGTTTTAATTACATTTCTCCTCTCCATCTCGTATTTCAGGCTCTAGATTTCGTAATCCTGACTCAATTTAATAATTCCAGCTTCTGATTTTAGAATTTCTGCTCTTGATTTAACATTAGGGCCTCCAGATTTGATTTCTTGCTCTTGATTTAGGAATTCTTGCTCTGTTTAGTAGATTCTGTTCTTCATTTTGTATTTCAGACTCTCAATTTGAATATTTGGCTCTTGATTTATTAATCCTGACTCTGGATTTAATCATTCAGGCTCTAGATTCAGTAGTTTCTGCTCTTAATCTTGTATTTCAGGCTCTAGATTTAGTAATCCTGACTCTCAATTTAGTGATTCCAGGTTTGGATTTAAAATTCCTGCTCTTGATTTAACATTCCAGGCTCTAGATTTGAATTCCAGTTCTTGATTTAGGAGTTCTTGCTCTGGATTTAATCATTCTTGCACTCAATTTGGGACTCTAGATGAAATAGTGTCTGCTCTTAATCTGGTATTTCAGGTTTTAGATTTATTAATCCTGGTTCTCAAATTAGTAATTCCATTTTTTCATATGGAATTCCTGGTCTTGATTTACCATTTTGGACTCTAGATTTTATAGTTTCTGCTCTCAATCTTGTGTTTCAGGCTCTAGATTTGAATACTTGGCTCTCGATTAAAAGGTGGTAAAATATTATCCTGGTTCTGGATGCAGTAATTCCAGCTCTCGATTTAGGAAGTGGGCTCGAGATTCAAGAATTTCTGCTCTTATTCTTGTATTTCAGGCTCTAGATTGAGTAATCCAGACTCTGAATTTAATAATTCCTGCGTTTGGTTTCAAAATTCCTGCTCTTGATTTAACATTTGGGGCTCTAGATTTGAATTTGCGCTCTCGATGTAGAAATCTCGGCTCTAGATTTAGTAGATTCTGTTCTTCATCTCGTATTTCAGACTCTAGATTTGAATATTTGGCTCTTGATCTGATACTTTCTGCTCTTTATTAAGTCTGACTCCAGAAATTCCAGCTTTTAATTTAGAACTTTGGGCTCTAGGTTTAATAGTTTCTGTTCTTCATCTCATTTTTCAGACTCTAGATTTATTAATCCTGGTTTTCAGTTAATGAATTTAACTTTAAACTCTCATTTCCTTCCAACAATCTACATCTAATCACCGTAATGACCTTCAAGTGTTTTAACAGTGTTTAGACGTACACCCTCTGTCAAAAGTTTTAGGACACTTTCTAATTTATTTGAATAAGAAAGTGTCCTAAAACTTTTGACAGGGGGTGTATCTGGATAAATCTGTTTTAGATTTCTAATACATTATTAGATCAAGTTTGTGCTATCATCATTTTTTCCCGTTTAAAATTAAATCTACAATAAAGTGTGAAAAATTCGCAATCTTTGCTTCAACTTTCCAGCAGTTTTTTTTTCAGAGTCGACGTCAAACAACGTAAAGAAACAAACTTTTATTAAATTAAAAAACGTCACAAAAAACCACACGTCTACAAATCAGATACAAAAATAAAACTTTAAGAGAAAAACCTGAACGAGAAAAGTTTTTTTTTCTTCACACAAAACCAAATAAAATGATTTTAAACTCAAACTGAGATAAATCTGCTGATGGTTCATAAATCAAAACTTTTTTATCCAGAAATCTTTCAGCTTTCTTCATTTGGTCACATTTAACCTGAAAAATCCACTTTATCCACAAATATATCCATCAATCAATCAATCAATCAATCAGTGTTTCTCAGGTAATCAGAGATCAATAATAAACAGAAATGGGTCAAATTTGGGCTCGTTGGTGAATTCAGGGTTTAAATGTTGGAATGAAAAGAGAATAAAAATAAATGATTCAGAAAAAACATGAAAAGACCAAACCGGTGATTTATAATTATTATTATTATTATTATTATAAAAAGCAGCATAATGTCTCATAATTTAGTTTTAGTTAATTTAGTAAATGCACCAAAGTCTCAAACCCTGTCTCAAAACTTTTGACAGGGGATGTATATCCAAAAATTTTGTTTTTCTGTAAAAAAGAAGTTTGTTTTTTTTATTCTTCTTTCAAATGTTTATTTAAATTATATTTTTTTCTTTATTTTATTCTTTCTGTTCCAGGAGTTATTTTTTACACAGATGATCTGAAAACTTTCCTCATAACTTCCTTTAAGAAACTGATCAAAAACATTTTAATTTCTGACAGAATAATTTGAAGTGACACATGATTTTAATTAATAAATGCAGCTCATTTCATTTTCTCACAGTTTGTAAATAATATTAATTCTGATCATTTTGAGTTTAGTTTATTAATTATATTGTGATCCACTGTCTGCTAATCTATGGTAAGTTTTAAATCTACTGAATATTTTTACTTTTTCATATTAAAATGAGAAAATAAAGGAATAAATAGTTTAATTTAGAAAATAATTTCCTAAAATCAGCTCCTGTTATTCTGCGAATCATAAATTAAAATCCTTCAGTTAAACGTTGATTATTGATCAATATTTCTCCTCATTTCCAAACTCTTAGTTTTCTTCCAATCACAAAAATCCCATTTATTATAAACTCCCACATTTTCTCTTCAGCCTCAAAGTAAACTACAAACATGGCCGCCCTCTGATGATGTCACGCCGTTAGCCAAAGTTAGCCTGTTAGCTCACGTTCTGAAGCTTCCTCCTTCATCACAACTGACAGGAAATGGAAACCTTGGTGGTGGAGTACGGGACGGCGTCTGGAGAGGGACAAAATACAACAAAGTAGCTGCTTTACATCCCATAATTTAAACAGTCACACTTTGAATGACTTTAAGTAAAACCTGGAGGTGATCTGAGACACTGAAGCTGTGAGCATGGTCAAAATAGAGCGAAATATCTGAATAAAAGAAATTTTAAAATTAAAAAAAAGTGACATTTTCTGGTCAAAATATAAATGATCAAATGAGAATTATGAAAATACAAATTTGTATGTGGACTTTTTTTTCTTTTTCAAGTTTAGCTGTTTTTTTTATAATTTGTGGCTTTATTTGATATTTATGTTGAAAAAAATAAAATAATTCTGCGTTTTTCAATCATAAGTCAGTTTTCTTGCAAATATTTTTAATTTTTTGCTCATCAGAATCAGTTTGTAAAAAATATAGATTTGTGATGTGGAAATGTTTTTTTTTTTTATGCTTAAACTTCTGTAAATTTAGTGGTCTGTTCTGTAACTGAACCAACAGGTGAACGTAAACATTTCTTTTTATTAAATATTTTAAATGTGGACCTCTGTCCTTCAGGGAGCTGATGTACGCCTCCATGAACTCCTTCTCTCTGCCGTCCTTCTTCTCCTCCTGCTGTTGCCTCCACCTCCTCCTCTTCTCCTTCTTCTCCTCCTCTTCCTCCTTCTTCTTCTTCTTCTTCCTCTTCTCTTCACTTGTCGGGTTCTCGTAGAGTCGGATAAACCTGCCGAGAAAAGACCAGAAAACAACAAAAACACCTGAAAAAAATAAACAACAAAAGGTCCAATGTTTGTTTTCCCTTTAAACCTTAAAAATGAAAAATGTTCCACTTTTCTCATTTTTCAACTTTTATTTACAGCAGAAAAAAATTGATTTACAAAAAAATTACCTTTTTATTTAGTTTGTTTATGAAACAAAACAATTATAAAGTTTCTCCTTTTTTAATTTTTAAAATATAAAAGACACGAAAAATATCTAGTTTGTTTGTTTTCATTAGTTTTAAAAGAGGAAATAAAAGAATTAAGAAAAAAAATATTTCTTTTGTTGAGGGTTTAAAATGAAAAAAATGTCTGTTTTTTGTTCTTTTTTGGTTATTTGTTTTTGGTTTCCAAACTTTCAACATTTTTCAAATTTTTTTATTACTATTTTTAATTTTTGGGGGGTTTGTTTTAAAATGTACAAAATAAAGTGGGTTCATTTTCTGTTTTTTTGGTTTAAAAAAGAAAAAAAATGCGTCAGTTTTCTTCTTTATTTTTTGTTTTGTTTACTGTTTTTTGCAGAAAGAAAAAAACAAATCAGTTTCCTTGTTTTTCCATTTTATTTAAAAAAGGAAAATAAAAAACATGGATTCAGTTTTCTCATTTTATTTATGATTGTGATTTTTACCTTTTTAAAAAAAAAAACTTTTTTAGTTTTGGTTTAGAAAACCTAAAGTGGTATCATTTTCTGTTTTCTGTTTGTGTCTTTAAACAGAAAACCAAAGAAATCGGTTTTTAAGGTTTTTTTGTCATTTTGGTTTAAAATTAAAAAACATCAAACCAGCATTTGGTTTTCAACATGAACGGACACCCAGGAAGCCTGTTTTCTTGCGTTTGTTTGTTGTGTCTGTTTGTTTACTTGATGTCTGGGTTGCTGCACACTCTGGTCGGGACGCAGGTGAGTTCGTCGCCGCTGACGACGACCATCTTGAGCGTTGGGATGTTGGTGAGGCAGTGAGGAAGGTAAGTCAGATGGTTCTTATGGACCAACAGCGTCACCAACTGGTCCAACCTGACAACAACAACAACAAACAGCAGCGGGAACACTAAAAACAACACTCAGACATGAAAACACGTCACACATCTGCAGCCACAATCACATTTTTCAATGTTAAACATTATTTTAAATTTGTCCAAAATTATTCAAAATGACATAAAATGTCCAAATGACCTAAAGTATCTCCAAAATACTCATAATTATTTAATAATGTTAATTAATCATCTTAGAAATATTCTGTCAAAATGATCTAAAATCTACCCAGAATCACTAAACAAACATCTAAAAGGACAAACTAAAACTCCAAAATGGCTTAAAATGTGTTCAAAAGGACAAAAAAGGTCAAAAGTTCATAAAACCTGCGAACAATTATGAAATTATTTATGAAATTACTTCAAATGTCTCTAAAATTATTTAAAAATGTGTAAAATGACTTATAATCTGCAGGAAACACTGGTGGAAGAGCTGTTTGGTGTTTTGTATTTTCGGTGGTCCAGCAGGTGTGATGATGACATCACAGTTCACCTGGATGACATCACGGCTCACCTGTCCATGTCCTGCGGCAGGTCCGTCAGCTGGTTGCTGCTCAGGTCCAGCAGCTGCAGACTGAACATCCTCAGAGCACAGATGGGGATGGAGATGAAGCGGTTCTCAGCGATGTCTAGGTGGAGCAGCCGCTTCAGACCGCTCAGCTGAGGGTGACGTCGTCATCAGCACGGCGACATCATCATCAGCACGGGGACATCATCAGATGACAGAAAACCTTCTGATCAGGTTCAGTTAAACATCAGTTTTATGTTAACGTAAATATTCAGATTCAATTTTCAACATGAAGGTAGCCATTAGTTTGTTAGCTTAGCATAGTGGCAGCTAGCTTAGCTTAACACAACAGCACCTAGCATAGCTTTGTCTGTGTGGCTGGTGTTCACTTGTTAACTTAGCTTAGCATACCAACAGCTAGCTTAGATTTGTCTATGTAGCTGCTGTTCACTTGTTAGCTTAGCTTAGCATACTGGCAGCTAGCTTAAGTTTGTCTGTGTAGCTGCTGTCAACTTGTTAGCTTAGCATACCGGCAGCGAGCTTAGGTTTGTCTATGTAGCTGCTGTTCACTTGTTAGCGTAGCTTAACATACCGGCAACTAGCTTAGATTTGTCTATGTAGCTACCATTAGCTCGTTTACTTAGCTTAGCGTAACAGCAGCTAGCTTTGTCTAGATAGCATTTTTTGCTTCTTCTTTATTTAACCCTCTGAGCTCCAAGCAGCAGCTCCTGTTACATTTTCTCCTTCCCCAGCCTTCACCTTCTACCATCTCGGTTCCTCTCGGACGTTCTCACCTCAAACGGCAGCTCCGACAGGTTGTGGTTTCCGGCCAGTTCCAGTTTCTCCAGGTTCTCACAGTCTCCAAGCTCTGGAGGAACTTTGGACAGACGGTTGTAGCTGACGTTGAGTTCTCTGAGCGCCGTCAGTTTACCTGAAGATACAGGAAGAGGTTCAGACCAGCAGACCACATGGGGGGTCTACAGGTGGATCTGAGGGATTCAGGACTACAGCTGGATCTGAGGGGTTCAGGTTTACTGGTGGATCTGAGGGGTTCAGGTTTACTGGTGGATCTGAGGGGTTCAGGACTACAGGTGGATCTGAGGGGTTCAGGTTTACTGGTGGATCTGAGGGGTTCAGGTCTACTGGTGGATCTGAGGGGTTCAGGACTACAGGTGGATCTGAGGGGTTCAGGACTACAGGTGGATCTGAGGGGTTCAGGACTACAGGTGGATCTGAGGGGTTCAGGTTTACTGGTGGATCTGAGGGGTTCAGGACTACAGGTGGATCTGAGGGGTTCAGGACTACAGGTGGATCTGAGGGGTTCAGGACTACAGGTGGATCTGAGGGGTTCAGGACTACAGGTGGATCTGAGGGGTTCAGGACTACTGGTGGATCTGAGGGGTTCAGGTCTACTGGTGGATCTGAGGGGTTCAGGTCTGGGGTTTTCTCACCGATCTCCGGCGGCAGCTCGGTGATGCAGTTCTTGGGGATCTGCAGGACGGTGAGTTGAGTGAACAGCGGCAGGAAGTCGGGCAGCTGGCGGATCCTGGTTCCTCTGACGTGCCACTCCTCCAGGTAGGACATCCACTGCAGCTCCCTGGGAAAGTCCTGCAGAACTTCACCTGTTAACACCTGGTTCCTGATGTCTGAGAACATCTAAGAACATCTGAATGAGAATCTGCTGACTCACCGTATGACGCTCTCCATCCAGCCTGAAGATCAGCCCATTCTGGTCCTTCTGGTCCTCCAGAGAGACCTGATCCTGGTGCTGATCAGCTTCTAAACAAACACATGTTCCCATGTTTACCTGCTTATTATTTGTATACTTCCCATATTTACCTGCGTTTAGTTGCACATTTCACCATGTTTACTTACTTTTATTGGTACATTTCCCTTGCTTACCTGTTTTATATTGGTATATTTCCCATGTTTACTTACTTTTATTGGTATATTTTGCTTGTTTACCTGGTTTTATATTGGTATATTTCCCATGTTTACTTACTTTTATTGGTATATTTTGCTTGTTTACCTGGTTTTATATTGGTATATTTCCCATGTTTACTTGCTTTTATGGGTATATTTTGCTTGTTTACCTGTGTGGGGCTGTATATCTGTCAGCGTAGACCTCTCCAGGTAGTGATGCAGCAGGTTCCTCTCACTGCTCTTCAGACTCTTGCAGTAGATGCGATACTGCCACTCCTGCTCGATCCTGCATATTCAGACATGTTAACAATCAGCAGCATCCTGATGGATCAGTCTGGATGTTCCCGTTCTTCCTCCAAACTCGTGACCTTCCTGCCATCTATAAATACTCTGAGAGTGTTCACGTTACTAAAAGCTGCTTCATGACTCAACAGTCTGCTGTGTGACTGAACGGTGTAGACTGAAGTAAACAAACTCACTAATGTTTAATGACGCATCCTGGCATTCTTAAAAACAGTGAAAATAGATATAAACAGCTGAATATAGTCCCAACACAACAATGGGGCTTAATATCACAGAAAAGGGAAATTTGTTGAGTTTTATTATGTGATAATTCAAAAAGTCTGTCAAAATACTGTAGAACTACTAATTCAGTGTTAAATTAACTAAACTGTATTCTTACCATTTTATAGTATTTTAAATTATATTGTATTTTATTATATAAATCCAGTCATTTCCCTTGGGCAGCCACGCTGGCAGCAGCAGTATTTATGACGCGTCTTTAAAGAGGTGAAACCATGAAAACACGTCCTAAAAATATCTGGGCTGCAGCGTTCAGAGCTTCACTCACATGTTTTCATGCTGCAGTATCTGATTTAATGAGCAATGATTTAAAGCAGCAGACTCTCGTCGGAGCTTTGATGGACTCAGTGAAGAAAAACTGAAGCTGCTGCTTCCTGTCAAACATCAGAACTCAGAAAAACCAAAACTATCGGCCTCTCCACAAGAATGGAAACACAATCAGCCATGTCAGGGGATTAATCTCAGATGGAAAACTAGAAAAGCAAGATAGAAACCAACAATAAACAAGACATAAATCAACACAAAACTAGATAAACAAAATGGAAACCAACAAGAAACTGAAAAAACAAGACATAAAATGCTATTTCTGTCCAAGTACTGATAGTTTCAAAGGTTTATTCCACCAAACCACTAGATTTTAACCAACTTTTACAGTTTTAAAGGTTCAGTTCACCAAAATGCTACTCTTTGTTCAAGTCATTGTAGTTTAAATATGTATTAGACCCCAATACTACTTTCTAAGTCTCTACACTAACAGTTTTATTTCTGCCCTAAACACTGATTTTTGTCCATATAGTTACCTCCGCCCAGGAGGTTATGTGACACCCGGCGTTTGTGTGTCTGTCTGTCTGTCTGTTAGCAAGATAACTCAAAAACGCCTGGGCAGATTCAGATGAAATTTTGAGGGGATGTAGACTATGGTAAGAGGAAGAGCTGATTTAATTTTGGTGGCAATCTGGAAAGGATCCTGGATTCTGGATCACTTTGAATTTTTTAGTATGTTTTAGTATGTGGTCCAAAATATGACAAAAACATCATAGGTTAGTGTGTCGTCCAACAAATTGGAGCAAAGTGTCCAGATAGCTCAACTGGTTAAGAAGGTGATTCATAAACAGAACTGTGTCAGAGACGCAGGTTTGATTCCAGCTCATGATCCTTTACTGCATGGGTTTCCTGTTTTCCTCTCTATCCTTGGTGGAGGTCTGCACTCGGAGTGCTTTTCTAGTTTTCATTTTTTTTCCAATCAGAAAACAAACTTCTGCCCAACTATTTCTAGTTTTGAAGGTTTATTCCAACTACATACTGCTTCCTGTCCTGTATCTGAAGCTGTTTGCTTTGAAGTAAATTGTGTATTTAGAATAATTAGATCATAACAGCAGCATCCTTCATTCAGACACGACTCTTTATGAAGCCGTCGAGAACGTTTCTGTCCAGTTTAAGTCTTTTAGCTGTTTCACAAGTCAAACTTTATATTCTGTATTTGTGTTGTGACTGTTGTCTGTTCTGGTTCTTGTTTCAGCAGCTTAAATGTTCCTTTATATGAAAGCTGGAAGTTCTAGAACTGAAGGTCCTAAAAGTGAAGATCCTAGAACTGAAGTTCCCAAAAATGAAGATTTTAGAAGTGAAGGTCATAAACTGAAGGTCCTAAAAGTGAAGGTCCTAGAACTGAGGTCTCGAACCTGCAGCTTCCTCTGCAGGTGTAAAGGTGTAAACAGGAAGTTCACCTGGTGAGGGCGCTCTTCTCCTTCCTCTCCTGCTCCTTCTTCTGTTTCTGTCGGTGTTTCTTCGCCCGGACCTCCCAGAGTCCTCTGATCACAGACAGATCGTAGACGGGAACGTCCAGACCCATCACTGCTGGAAGTCTGAGGAAACGAACCAGAGTTCAGATCTTCTGATCCAAGAACAGAAGAACCGACAGCAGAGACAGCTGCAGGATGACAGACAGCTTTAGTAAGACTCACCAGAATACAGGAAGTACCAGAGAGGAACACAAAACAACGAAAACTAGACACTGAAGTTGGACAAAGACAAGGCAGAACAAACACAAATGGAGAACAAATCCAGAAAAATGAGACAAAACTGACATGATGAGACCAAACTTTGACAAAGAGACAAAAACATCAGAAACAAGATGAGCAAAGACAATAAATGAAACAGAAAACAACATAAACAAGACACAAAATGACACAAAAGAACAAAAACTGAACACATAAGTGAGGCAAAAATGGGACAAAACATCCACAAAAAGACACAAACCCAGAAAAACGAGATAAAAGTGACAGGGTGAGACAAAACTTTGGTAAAGAGACAAAAAAATGCCAGAAAGGAGAGAAACTGACATTTGATTTGTGTCTCTTTTTCTTGTTTTTGTTCCACTTTTGTCGTTGTGTGTTTGGTTTTTCTTGCTTTGTGTCCTTTTGTGTCTCGTTTTGTAGAACATCTTTAAGGTTATTGTGGTTCAGAGATGGTGTTCTGCATTCTGTGGTTGTTTGAGTTCCTGATGTCTTTCTGTCGTCTCCAACCAGTCTGTCCATTCTGTCCTCCTGGAGAAAACCCTGGAGATGTTTGTTGGTGAACATCCCAGAAGATGAATCAATGCAGCGATCTGCTGCCGTTTGATTGGCTGGTTAGATATCTGTGTTAACAGGTGATTGGACAGGTGTTCCTAATAAAGTGGCCGCTGAGTGTAGATTAACATGAGGAGATGTGAAGAAGATGTGGAGGAACTCAACTTCCCAGCAGGCCTCAGTCCTGTTTACATCGACAGCTGATCCTTGTGTGTTTGTGTGTTATACTGTGTGTGTTGTAGTGTGTGTTATAGTGTGTGTTGTAGTGTGTTATATTATGGTGTGTGTGTAATCGTGTGTGTGTCTAGTGTCCAGGTGTGTTCCTACCTGTGTGTCCGTTCGTCTGTCCGTCCGTCCTGCTGCTAACTGATCTGACCGTTAGCTAACAGGATATTTATAGCGACTGACGGCTGCTGCAGGCGTCACATGACCTTGAATCTCCAATCAACATGTCTGATGGACCTTATTGATCCCTGACGGCTGATAGGACGTTCCTGAAGCTGTCTGGACCTGAAGACCTCCTGTAAACCTCTGAAGGAATGAAGCCATTTTACTGCTGACCTCCATCAGTTCACCTCCAGGTTCAACAAGCTGCAGCTCCTCAGATGTCCACCAGGAGGCTCCAGAAACACTTCAGACTCCACAGACCACCACTCTGGTCTGGACCTCCACCTCCTTTAGAACCTGTTCAACTCTGTCAGGTTCCTCAGAGATCCTGAGTCAACAGGATCATGATGCTGCCACCACCGTGCTTCGTCATGATGCTGCCTCCACCGTGCTTCACATCATGATGCTGCCTCCACCATGCTTCACGTCATGATGCTGCCTCCACCGTGCTTCACGTCATGATGCTGCCTCCACCGTGCTTCACGTCATGATGCTGCCTCCACCGTGCTTCGTCATGATGCTGCCTCCACCGTGCTTCACGTCATGATGCTGCCTCCACCGTGCTTCACGTCATGATGCTGCCTCCACCGTGCTTCGTCATGATGCTGCCACCACCGTGCTTCACGTCATGATGCTGCCTCCACCGTGCTTCACATCATGATGCTGCCTCCACCGTGCTTCACAGTGGGGATGGTGTGTTTGTGATGATGTTCAGTGTTTGGTGTCCATCAAACACATCATCTAGTCTGATGGACATAAAGCTCCATCCTTGTCTCCTCAGACCAGGGATGTCAAACTGGTTCCACAAAGGGCCGGTGTGGCTGCAGGTTTTTGTTCCAACTAAGCAGCATCACACCAGACGTGATTCATTTAATTAACCAGTCTCAGTCTCCAGACAGGTGATTGGTCAGACTGTGTGCTGTAGATAAGTTGGAACTAAATTCTGTAGCCTCGAGCACACAGTCTGACCAATCACCTGTCTCGAGACTGAGATCGTTTTTTTTCCTTTCAAACATTTTAAATCACTTTGAGTTGCTTTTAAATATGAAATCTTCTCAGCCTATCTTTTTAAATGTTGAGTGTAAAAGTCAAGAAGCAGAATTTAAAAAAGAAAGAAAACAGAAGAAAGAAAGATTCTCTGTGGTGAAAAACATGACGTCTAATAAGTACTGAAAGGGTTCAAGAAGAAAAACCTTTCATAAATGTAGGCTGATAAATTAAAACCAATAAATTAATCTATTTCTTATTGATTTAGTGCAGCTGCAGTCCCGCTGATCGTCCACATGGTGGCGCTGCTGCTCTGAAAACCAACAACAGAAGAAGCATTTCCTTCATCAGCTCCTCTGAACTGAGTCCTATCTAGTTTCCCTTCTTTATGTTTTTGTTGTTTGTTTTTCATAACAAACATCTGAAATCATGTTTTTTTTTCTTTGGATTCAGAGTTTTGAGCAGCTGATTGAAAAGTTCAAACTATGAGAAATAAATTTAAAAAAAGAAAATCCCTTTAAAATGTCTGTAAATTCAAAACTCAACCTTAATTTAATTTTATTTGTGATGAAGCTGATTTTCTATGTTGATGTTCAATTTGTTAGTTTCAGTTTTGTTATTATTTTTTTTCTTATTAATATTATTATTATTAATAGTAATAATAATAATCCTAATAATCCTCATCGTAATATTCATAATAATTACTATTGTTTTGTAAATTATTTCAATTTTTATTACGATATTTCTGTATTATTATTATTATTATTAGTGTTGTTATTATTATTGCCACAATAATTTATTATTTGCTTTATTAAATTTGTGATAAAGCTCATTTTCTGTTTATTATTGTTTTTTTGTTATTGATAGCAATAATGATAATAATAATAACAATAATAATATTGGGTAAATGTCTTCAATTTCTAATACAGTATTTCTGTTTATTATTATTAATTTTATTATTAATTTTATTATTAGTTTCTGTGATTCATCTGATCTTCTGTGTTTCTGTTCATTTTTTTACTTTCACTTTAAACCAATGTTCAGAAATCTGATCGGCACTTTTCCTTCATGTTTGATCATTCTAGTTTCCTGAAGCTCAGTTCTGGTTCTGACCACAAGAGAAGTTTCCAGAAACTCTTTTGGAGGAGAATGAAGTTCTGATTGGACCAGCTGAGGGGATCTGGATGCTGATTGGTTCAACTCGGAGATGACGTCATCGCTCTTGGTTTCTTCTAACAGAACGAACCTCCAGCACAGAGCCGGAGTTTAATCAGGTATGTGGACTTTTTTAAATGGTCCAAAATGACTCAAAACCAGAAGTCATTTAGGGATGAGAACAATGAGGTTCCAGTTAAAACAGAACACCAGTTACATCTGAAGACAGCTTTTCTGAAGTCTGGACCTTTTTAAAAACACATTCTTCAAACATCAGGACATTTCTTTGTTTTTTAGAGTGAGGACGTTAGTAGATTGTTTTAGAGTGAAAACATAGTTTACAAAGTGAGGACGTGTTTGTGGACGGTTTGAACACCAGACAGTCCTGCGTTCTGTCAAACACTGAATGAATGTCGGCCGTCTGGCTGAGAACATGCCGGACATCCGACCCTGGAACGCTCCGGTTCTGTGTCTCTGTGAGGACTCTGGACGGATTCCCAGCAGCTGACGTCTTCTTTCCACAGCGACAGGTGACGAGTCCCAGCGTCTCTGACGGACGGAGTCTTTCAGCAGGACGACGCCTCCCAACAAACTGCAAACACTGTTCAGGAACGATGGAGGAACCCGACCAAGAGAGACGACACGCTGTGAACACGCAGAACAAAGTTTACCACATTTAAAACATGTCAACACTTCTGAACAATGGACTTCCTTTACAACAGACGTCCTCACAGTCTGCAAAAGTCTTTAATTTCTAAAAAAAATCTTCTCACTTCAAAAGAAATCCCCAATTTCCAAAAGTGTCCTTACGTTCCCCAAAAAGTTTGACTAAAAAATGCTCCACAATGATGCAAAGTTTGTCCAAAATGACTCAAACAAAACAACACAATCTCGTACAAAATTAGATAAAAATGATCCAAAATGTCAACAAAAATATCCAAAATAAGTTAAGATGTCAACAATGATTTGAAATCTGTCAAAGTGAGTTAAAGATTCTATAAGATGATTCATGTTTGTCCAAAAGTACCAAAAATAAACATCCAAAATGGCTCAGAAATGGTCCAAAGTAACTCAAAAATGATCTACAAAGACTCAGAAATGGTCCAAAAATCACTAAAAAAAAAGGTCCACGATGACTCAAAAATGTTCTAAAAAATGATTGAAAAGTGTTACAAAATCACTCAAAAATAGTCCAAAAGTTCTCCAAAATGTGTTCAGAGGTGGGTAAAAATGATGCAACAATGATGTGAAACTTCCCCAAAGCTAGTGATAAACGGTCCAAAACAATGAAAAACGACATAAAAGGTGAGCTGGGATCTGAAACATGATGTAAAGATGTTTGTTTGATCTAAGCCCATCTGAGGTTGTTTAAAAATGCTCCAAAGAGACTCAAACGTCAAAAACTGTTTAAAAAGTGTCCAAAATGACTTTTAGAGGAAGATTTTTCCACTTTTCAGCTTCAGATTTGATGCATAAACATCACAGAGAAAAAGACAGAGTTTGAAATTGACCAAACTCCTTTTTTCCTTCACTCTAATTCTTCTTCATGTCCCTGTGAGGACCTGGACTCATCTGAAACATGTTGTCTGGACTCCAGCTGGTCCTCACAGAGACAGAACACGCTGTGATCGCTTTCTACACACATCAACACACACTTCTGAACTTTATCAGCAGCAGAATCTTGTTTCCGTCACTTCAGAACCTGACGGTAAACTGATGCAGATAAAAGCAGCAGAATGTACTTAACAAGATTCACCTTCAACCGCTTTGACCTCAGGCGGTGTTTTAGATGAAGCGCGCTGTAAAACACACTGTGAATGTGAACACTGTACAAAAACACCAGTTAGTTCTGCTGTAAAAAAAAAACAATGCTAAAATGCTTTTTACAGGGTCAGGACATGAAATGTTCCATAATGAGCTAAAAATAACGTCAGATCACTGAAAAAGACAAAAATGGACTGGGACCTGGGAGGATTATAGTCTAAGACACAAATAAACAAAGGATGGATCAAGGAGGCCATGGAAATCAGGAAGTGAGCGAGCAGCACCATGACCCAGGACGAGGAGCCTGCATCCTCTAAAACCTGGACTTCATCCTCCAGAGACCACCGGACGTGGTCGGTTTGACAGATTCTGACAGATTCTGACAGATCTGTCAAACCGACCTCGTGATAAAAAAAGGACACGTCAGCAAACGTCAGATGAAGCTCTGAGGAAGACAGCAGAGAAACATGTCAGCAAAAGGTAACAACTTTTCTTTACTGAATTGTCGGTTTAATAAGCAACACTATCGTGAAGCTGTTAGTTTATCAGAATAATGACTAAAACTGATGAAGGAATAATGACAGATTCATTTCATTCTCTAGTTTTCATTGATTTCACATCAGTAATATAAAGTGTAGAATAACCATCAAATCACAGCGACAGTCTCAGTTAAATACTGTCACTTACTGACTTTAATCCAGTATTTACATTTAAAGTGTGAACAGACAGAAGAATAAAAAGTTTAGCACGCTGTAAAAACAGTCAGTATTTCATTCAAACATCACAGTGCAGGATGTTGAGAAAAAGACTTAAAAAGTCCTTCAGTCGTTTAAAAACACTCATCTGGTGTTTTTGGTGTTTTATTTCCAGGCTCCTCTCTGGTTGCTGTCATTGACATTTTCACATGTTTACCTAGTTACAGAATAAGCTCCTGGCAGGAAGTCAGTGATTCTGCAGAACAGGTTAATAAGTAATGAATGAAAGTGTCCATAAACATTTCTGAAGAAAACCACCCATCACTCCTTATCACCATCATGTAAACATGATGAAGTCAGACGGAGGTTGTTTTCCACCTGAACAACCTGACCTTAGACTCAGTATGGCTGCATTAAGCAACATGAAGCCTCACAGTCTGAACAGTGGATTTACAACCATTGTGGTTCAAATGTCAGGTTAATAAGTAATGAATGAAAGTGTCCATAAACATTTCTGAAGAAAACCACCCATCACTCCTTATCACCATCATGTAAACATGATGAAGTCAGACGGAGGTTGTTTTCCACCTGAACAACCTGACCTTAGACTCAGTATGGCTGCATTAACCAACATGAAGCCTCACAGTCTGAACAGTGGATTTACAACCATTGTGGTTCAAATGTGTAAACTGTGTAGACTCACATGGAACCAGAATAATTGTACATGTAGAGGAATGTCTGAATGGAGCCTCATACGGCCGCAGCACAGATGTAGAAAGTACACATTAGGATTACAGTTACTCTGGTTTATCAGGGGCTCCACCCAGCAGGAAACTCACTGATGGATTTCTGATATTAATAAAATATAATTCACTGTCTGTTGTTGTTTATTGTTTGTAGTATCAGTTCATAAATGTTTGTGTGTAATTATCCTGGGTTCTAGCGTGTATTTCTTTGTTTGGGGTCAATGAAATCAGAGTTTGTGACTTTTCATGAAGAGACTGATCAATACAAGTAGATTTGATGAATGGATGATTATTGAACATAAAATATTCTTGATAAAGGTCTCTAAGGTGGCCCAGATTAAAATAAAAACCTCAGTGATCAATGAGTACACGTTGAATCCTAAAGTGTAGTTTCTACCATCATTAGGCTGCACATTTTTACTACATAGAATCACTGTTCCCTCTAAGCTGCACTCTGACAGTCTCAGCGCACAGAAAATCTGCGCTGCGCACAAAAAACATCCAACCTAAATTGAAAATAAAATAAATTCATAACAATTCATTCTGTGCTATTTTTCAGTGTGAGTCAGTGAGTGACCGGTGACCGGCTGCTCCAGCCAATCATGTGGTTCACATCGTATTTATGCAGCTAATCGTCGTTTACAGGCGTCCTGATGTGCAGCCTCCTTAGCCGGCTGCTGCAGCGCTACCGTATCCAGTCTTCTCTATGTATCTGTTCTTCTCTGTGTGTCCGGTTCTATGGTTCTGTCGATGGTTTCCTGGTTACAGACGCTGCTGCTCACTGCTCTGTGTGTTTAAAAATGTCTACACCCGTAACTCCACCACGTTTAAAGAAGCAAAAACGTTTGAGAGGGAAGACTGGAACCCTGGCAATGGGTACAAAAAACTGTGTTTTCTGTTGCTCATGGACTGAAGTAAGGCAGCATCAGGAGAACAACATGTAAGAAACATGAGAACAGAGAGAACCAACCAGCAGCTCACAGTTTATCATCATCTGATCATCTCCTGAAGTCCACATGGTAAGAGACATCATGATGAGTTTGTGAATTTACAGATTATGCTTATAATCATGCTGATGTGGCCGTAGACTCTACAGGATTTTAGTGACTCAATAAACTCCTCAGTTTTATTTAAATGCTTTTTAGTTTTCAGTAAACATTTAATAGACTATATGTGATCAATAATCATTTATTTAATAGACTATATGTGATCAATAATCATTTATTTAATAGACTATATGTGATCAATAATCATTTATTTAATAGACTATATGTGATCAATAATCATTTATTTAATAGACTATATGTGATCAATAATCATTTATTTAATAGCCTATATGTGATCAATAATCATTTATTTAATAGACTATATGTGATCAATAATCATTTATTTAATAGCCGATATGTGATCAATAATCATTTATTTAATAGCCTATATGTGATCAATAATCATTTATTTAATAGCCTATATGTGATCAATAATCATTTATTTAATAGACTATATGTGATCAATAATCATTTATTTAATAGCCTATATGTGATCAATAATCATTTATTTCATAGACTATATGTGATCAATAATCATTTATTTAATAGCCTATATGTGATCAATAATCATTTATTTAATAGTCTATATGTGATCAATAATCATTTAATAGTCTATATGTGATCAATAAATGACGTTTTCCTATCTAAAAAAAAACTCTCTCAGAACTCTGATATGTTAACAGTACTAAATAAATACATAAATAAATAAATACATTCATACACACATAAATGAGTTCATACATTAACAGTGTTAAGATCAGATTTAGATGAAAAAATATCCGTAGAGACTTTCTTTGTCCAGTTTTCTGCATTCAGTTTGTGCAGAATCCAGTATTACACACTGGGTGGTCGTTACGTTTTATTAGTTTGGTTTCACTGTTTAAAATGATGCCACATCTTTTTAGACAGAACCTGTGATCATAAAACAATACAGAACTCTTAGTTTTTTTAAATAAAGCTTTATGTATGACTAAATGCTTTTTTTAAATTAAATAAACCACTCCTTGGGTGGTTGTGGCCCCACGTTTGGTAAAGTTGGAAAGATATTCACAGATTCAGACTTCCAGCATCAATAACTTTTTAGATAAAGGTTGTAAAACATAAACGATGCCTCTTTCCCATCGTTGTAAGGCAGACAATGTGCTACAAGCCCAGTTTTATCTAAAGCAGCTGTCTTTCAAGCTGCAGAAATAGCACGGGTGTCTATGGAGGGAACAGGAACCGTCTGCAACAGCAGAGACAAAAATATTCAATAACTTCACTCTGATACGTTGTAGTGTCACCAGAATCACTGCAGCCTTCAACTGGCTCCTGCTGACAAAGTGTTTTAACAGAAATGTAAATGCTGTAATGTGGTTCTTTTAACAAACATGTAACTTGGATGGATGGATGCTGGTGTGACCACAGTGACACGTCTCATGGTGCTCACAGTGGTCCAAGGGAACGCTCAGGGAGTTTGTGTGTTTGCTCAGACTCATGAAAAATTAGAGGGAACACTGCATAGAATTATATTTCTACGTACGAGGCTGTTTCCACCACACATTATTACATAACTAACAGTTCATCTGTCCTCAACTGGTCCTGGCAGGAATTCAATCAAAGAGCAGATTCTGAAGAAGAGGGTAGTAAATCAGAAAGCTGATAAGGATGATTGTTGAGGGAAAATTTCACAACATTTCTGCAGAAAACCGCCGTCACACCCAATGATTTTACAACCCACAGCAGCATGTGTGTCTCCTATATAAAGGCAGCAGACTGTGAGTTAGAACAGCAGCATTCATCCACCAGGTGACTTCATCCAGCCAACCACTGTCTGCAGATACGTAAGTGTTCAACTCCTCACTCATCATCTCCTGCTTCTCTTTATTCTCACTTTACAATGCTTACAGCTCAGCATCTCAATGACTGAATACTGCTCGGTCAAAACAAGTTGGAGCAAATGGAAGCTCTCATTTTGACCTCCATTTTATAGCAGGATCATCTTAGAAGCACCGTTCCTTCAGAGACACAATCATTTTCTACTACAGTCACATTCTAACACTTCCTAATGGAGTTTACACAGTAGCTGTGAAACGCTCAAAGCTGCTTCTACAAGAAATGAAGCTGAACAAGAATCAGAATTCTTCTTCAGACTGTGACTCCTGGATGGATGTAAAACTTTGCTTCATTAAAGTTCCTGTAGATAAAGAATCAGATGATTGGTTTTTCATGGAAGGGTCCCTATTGCTGTTATTATGGCCTGAAGAAGTCAGCTGTTCTACATGAAATGTGAAGTAATAACATGTGAAATGACTGCATTCACTCATGAATCCTGTCTGTTTATTTGCTGCAGGAAGACAACATGTCCAAGTACATCACCGACCTCCAAGTGTCTCTGAATGAGACTGATGAGAGTCAGCTCCGTGCTCAAGGCTTCAGCAAAATGAATGTAGATCTGAACAAAGGAGCTGGAGGCAAAAACATCTACATCTGGTACAAGAGAGGCGACTCTGGAGCCATCACCAGGATCCAGTTGTCCTTCAATGATGACATGAGTAAGGGCCTGAACAAGGCAGGGTACCAGAAGATCCCCAAAAACCTCAACACCGGAGCAGGAGGTAAAGACCTCTATCTGTGGTTCTTCAAGGGTTCCTCAGAGGACCATGTTCCCATCGTGAACCTGGACGTCTCCACAGTCCATGAAGCCCAGAAGTTTAAATCTGACCATGAGATACTGGCCTGTGATCTGAACCAGGATGCTGGAGGATCTCAGATCTTCCTGTCAGTGAAGAGAGAGAAGGCAACCTACATCTCTGACATCGCCGCCACCATCAACTGGCAAGGAACGTTCTACTACTGGTACAACGGTTACACCCTAGCATGGCTAGACACCAATTTATTAGCAGGAGGGGACTACATCGCCCTCTGGTACCGTCAGACCACGAAGCCTGAGGAGGCCATCAAAGACCTGCAGGTCTCCATCAATGACGACGAGTATTACGACTTTATGTTCCAAGATTACAAGCTGGTGAACATCGATCTGAACCAGGGGACCGGAGGAAACTCGGTGTTCCTGTGGTCCAAGAAAGACGACTGCACCTGCTACCCCATCAAGGACGTCAGTGTCAGTGTCATCCCCATCGTTGAAGCTTGGGAGGGTTGGAAGGTCATCCAAAAAAGTCTCAATGAAGGAAACACTTCTCCAGTGAAGCTGTTCCTGTGTTTCCGTGACTGAAGTCACCATGACAACAGAGCTGAGCATGCTCACTGAGCACAAACCAGAGAATCCAAAATATCTCTGTTGAATCTCTAAGTTTTTCTCCTGTGATGAAACCATGAAATGTGTTCAATCACTGTGATCTCACAAGTTTTATCCCTCAAACATGTAGAATCAGTCAACCTGTGTGTTCTTCATTGATTCTGTTTCTCTTCATTCTGACTTTCTCTGATTCAATAAAGTCTCATCTGCATCTCAAATATCTTTGTCTGCTTATTCAAGCTGTTGAATCAGATCAGATGAACCTCATCAAACTGTATCCAGCTTTAGTCTGTTCTGGGCCCAAATACCCCCCGAGGTAGAACCTAGTCTGGGCTGGTTGATGCCTCCTGCTCCACTTTATACCCCCTTGTGTTTTTACACATAAACCTGGATTTAAATGTCCAACAGTTAATAACAACATGAGTTTAAAAACAACAACAAGCTACAGCAGCATGACAGACTAACATCAAATTAAAATAAAATAGTTTTTCAGATTTCACAACCTGGGCAACATTTTTTATCACCAATAATATTTATGAACCATTTTGTCTGTTTAATACCAGAAACCTTGAAGAGAATGTCCACAGAAATCTCCTACAAACTGAAAACGTCTTCAGACGTCTTGTTTAGTCAAGAGTTACAACGATTATTTAATTATTATTAAATCAGTTCTAACCATTGATCAGTTTGACTACGCTTTAATCAAAACTCTAAATTCTGTGAATATTTTCTGGTTTCTTTGCTCTGTGACAGCAAACTGAATATCTTTGGACAAAACCAGACATCTGAAGAAACACTGATCTACTTTCTTTACTATTTTATTGTGGAGACCAAACAGCTGATCGATTCATCCAGAAAACAATAATTATTAGTTGTAGCTCCAGAATGAACCTTCATCAAACCAAACTGCTTTTGAAAAAGTTGTGATTTCCATCCAGACAGAGAACATCATAGAATGAAGTGTCAGGAAAGCGTGCGCTCACATGTACTGATAAATGTTTCTGCAGACTTATTACATGATGGAACTGATGTTCAACCAGAGAAAGACTTCAGATTACTGGAACAAAGCTGGATGTGAAGCTCTGCTTGATGCACAGTCAAGAAGAGCTTCAGGACTGATCAGAGAAATGATTTAATGAAAAAAGAATTGTGGAAAAGAAGGCAGCTGGAATCTAGTTTAGGGACCAGAATGTGAAGAACAAAGCAGCAGAGACTGGACCTACATGTAACCAAACACGGTTATTAAACTACCAGCATTGACTAATCTGGGAACACGATAACAACTACTAACAACATCGTATCAATGGAGACAGACAGGACAGCATGATAGAGGGTGAGGCAGCAGAGGGTGAGGCAGCAGAGGGTGAGGCAGCAGAGGGTGAGGCAGCAGAGGGTGAGACAGCAGAGGGTGAGACAGCAGAGGGTGAGACAGCAGAGGGTGAGGCAGCAGAGGGTGAGGCAGCAGAGGGTGAGACAGCAGAGGGTGAGACAGCAGAGGGTGAGGCAGCAGAGGGTGAGGTAATCAGGGTGAGCGAGTCGCAGACAGAAACAGATGGGAGGTTTTATTTTCCTGTAGACTGACGGAGGACCAGCTGGAGTCCACTGAAGGTTTGTTTTGTTCTTTAATGTTTCTCCTGATCGCCTGTATTGATTATTGATCGGACTGATCGATTAGATTCAATCTGATGTTTAACTCCAGTTCACTAGAACAGAAACTCTGTAAAAATACATTCATAAATACGTTAAAAATTACATGCATTTAATACTGAAAACCAGTTAAATAACAGAATTATATCAATAAATGTGATATTTATCTGATTCTAGTCACACAGTAAAAGAAGAAAAAAACAAGTAAATTACAATATTTTTTATATTTAAATATAGTTGAGTAAGAAGCTGCTTTGTGGTCACATACCAAAAAAAAAGAAGATTTATTTGAAATACAGATTATTTCTGTGGACAAAATTCACTTTTTCCTGTTTTTTTTTAAACATATATTTTTACAGTTTTCTGTCATTTTGCTGGATGTGATCTAACATTTAACTAAACAGAAAATCTGTAAAAAAACAAACATTTTTATTATTTTTCCATCCTTTCAGTATTTCATGTTTCTTTCAAATAAATTAAATAATAATGAAATCAGATTAAACAGCTGATTTAAATACAGTTAAGCAGGAAGCTGATTTCTGGTCACACACTGAAAAAGAATATTTATTATTATTATTATTATTATTATTTATTTTTAAATGCAAATTGTTGATGTGGACATTATTTACAGGATTTATTATTTATGAACTGATCGATTCACAAACAGAACAACTAAACTGTGCAGACTTCAGTGCATTAATCTGTCTTTATTATTATTAATATTATGATTGTTATTTATTTCTTTATGTATTAACTGTGTGCATATTAAACCCAGCAGACTTCAGTCCATTAATCCCATTTTATTTTATTATTGATCCAGTGACAGAGGATCTGCTCTCTGCTGCAGAACCCTGTCTAGACACCTTATTTCTGATAATCAATGATTGATTGTTTGTTTGATTAACTGCAGCAGTGAAAAATCAAATGGAGTCAAAATATGAAGAAGCTAAAATGAAAACATGTTTAACTACAAGAAGCTGCCTTAAAACTGATTTTTATCACATCTGATATTAAATTAATGTTTCACTTACAGAACAATTAATATTAAATTTAAGCACAAATTAAAGTCATTTTAAAGATGAAAATATTAATATGTGAAGCAGCATCTGTATTTTAATGAATGTTTTTTTCTTTTACTGTGTGACTGTAGAATCAGATAATTATCATATTTATTTCTGTTGTTTTCCAGTTTTTTTTCTGCCAGATGTGAGTCTTTAATGTCTTTATGAACAGGTGATCAGCTGTGAACCTCAGGAGGAATCAGACTGCTGTTGTTCTTTCAGATGAATCTGGCTCTGATCCACGACCGGCTTCACATCAAGACGTTCTGGGAGAAAAGAATCGACACTCAGAGTCGACATGAGGACAGTGAAGAGCAGAGGATGAACCAAAGCGCCCTCAACAAGTCAGTAAACACATTTATTATTATCTAAGGCCTGAAAACATGAAGGTTTGATCACTTTTTAATGGACTTTTCCATCATTTCTGAGCCTCAGAACTTCATCAGTCCAGCAGATAGAACCATGACATTTAGGAGGAGAAACATCTGAGTTCTGAAAAAAAATGCAACTGAAATAAATTTAAAAAGCTGGATAATTACCGCAAAAATGACCAAATTTACCACGAAAAGGACCAAAACTACCACAAAAGTAGTGGATATGTGACAAAAACCTCAAATTTGCACAATAAACAAGTAAAATAACCACAAAAACGACCAAAATTACCACAAAAAGGCACAAAATCACCTTAAAAGAGCCAAAACTACCATGAAATTTTCAAAAATGCCAGGAAAAACATCCAAAATCACCACAAAAAGGACCAAAACTGCCACTAAAACAGGTGAAATTGCAACAAAAAATAAAATTCTGCACGAAAAATTAACGAAATAGGACAAAAGTTCCTTCCTGACTTCCTTAGAACATCTGGTTCTTCATCTCCAGTAACTTTATCAATGATCACTGACTGGGAATATTTCCAGAGTTCCAGGTTCTTGATGTCCATAGAGGAGAATGTCCCCTGGAGAATGTTCTAGAGTAGACATACATTAGTTGTCGGTAGGTCTACTCTAGAACTTTCTCCAGTTGTCGGTAGGTCTACTCTAGAACTTTCTCCAGTTGTTGGTAGGTCTACTCTAGAACTTTCTCCAGTTGTCGGTAGGTCTGCTCTAGAACTTTCTCCAGTTGTCGGTAGGTCTGCTCTAGAACCTTCTCCAGTTGTCGGTAGGTCTGCTCTAGAACTTTCTCCAGTTGTCGGTAGGTCTACTCTAGAACCTTCTCCAGTTGTCGGTAGGTCTACTCTAGAACTTTCTCCAGTTGACGGTAGGTCTGCTCTAGAACTTTCTCCAGTTGACGGTAGGTCTACTCTTGAACTTTCTCCAGTTGTCGGTAGGTCTGCTCTAGAACCTTCTCCACTTGTCGGTAGGTCTGCTCTAGAACTTTCTCCAGTTGTCGGTAGGTCTACTCTAGAACTTTCTCCACTTGTCGGTAGGTCTGCTCTAGAACTTTCTCCAGTTGTCGGTAGGTCTGCTCTAGAACCTTCTCCAGTTGTCGGTAGGTCTACTCTAGAACTTTCTCCAGTTGTCGGTAGGTCTGCTCTAGAACTTTCTCCAGTTGTCGGTAGGTCTACTCTAGAACTTTCTCCAGTTGTCGGTAGGTCTACTCTAGAACTTTCTCCAGTTGACGGTAGGTCTGCTCTAGAACCTTCTCCAGTTGTCGGTAGGTCTACTCTAGAACTTTCTCCAGTTGTCGGTAGGTCTACTCTAGAACTTTCTCCAGTTGACGGTAGGTCTGCTCTAGAACCTTCTCCAGTTGTCGGTAGGTCTACTCTAGAACTTTCTCCAGTTGTCGGTAGGTCTACTCTAGAACTTTCTCCAGTTGCCGGTAGGTCTGCTCCTGAACTTTCTCCAGGTGTCGGTAGGTCTACTCTAGAACTTTCTCCAGGTGTCGGTAGGTCTGCTCTAGAACTTTCTACAGTTGTCGGTGGGTCTGCTCCAGAACTTTCTCCAAGGGAAGTTCTCTTTTCCTGCTTCCAGTCTTTAAGTTTAGTCTCACATTCCAGGACCTTGAAATTTTGTTCGTCCACAATGAGCTAAAACTACTGAAATACCTCCAACTTATCCAAATTTTCTCAAAATCTTCTCACAATGACAAAACCTGCAAAAATGACAAAGAAACTTTCCAGAATACCTGGAATCTTTCAGAAATTTAACAATAAAACAACAAAATTGGGTCAAAATCATCAAAAATGACTTGAAAATGGACTAAAATGACAAAAACAAACCCGTGCATCACACCATGATGCTGCCTCCACTATACTCCATTCATCAGAAAGCTTTAAAAAAGTGCATTCTGGGTAAACTTTAAGGATCATACCAGCATGCTGGTAGGTGGTCAGTCAGAACTATTATAGATGATGGACGAAGAAACCAGAATTATCTATGGACAGGATTCATTCTATGGAGAAACTATTTTCTAATACAGTTATTTTTAAAAGTCCATTAAAATGTGATGAATCTTGACCCACTTCTATGGACTTCAAGAACCTGGAACTTCAGAAATATTCCTAATATGAAGGCAGAACTCTGATCACTAATAAGGCGTATTATATTTAATAAGCTGTTCATCTCCACTGCTGGAGGCACCAACTGAAAAAAAACTGATCAATAGCTAAATTCTCTCAGATTTTGGGGCCTGAGTGTTTCCTTGCTGATCTATTTCTGCTGTGAAACGATGAACAGTGTGAACAGAAGCAGCCCTCTGTGTTGAGTTGAGGCTGCCGTGGATCAGAACCAGAACCGGTGACCCGTCGCTGAGATTCCACCAGAGAAGCTCTCATTTCTCTGGGGAGATAAAGCAATAAAAGGGCTGATGTAATGCTGCCGCCGGAGTGTTGTGTGCTTCATTTATTCGGGCCGAGTTGAGTTCAGGTTACGGTCCGGCTGCTGTTTCCGCTCGTTAGCGACCATCATCATGTGTGAGACCTTTAGCGGGCTCGGTCCGGTCTGGTATTTCTTGTAATGAGACGCTCTGTTTTTAGACGTGTCTATTTGACACACGCTCACATGTCCACAAATCAGCCAACATTCATCCTCACTCTGACCTACAGCGTGTTCAGGACAAATTACCGTCTTCATCAGACTGCAGCATCAGACCTGGATACCAGGCTGGGACCTGAAGGGCTTCAAACATCCACACGAGGCTCTAAAACTGAGTCCATAAAGCTCCACGTTAATGGGTTGAATTTACAGCAGACATAAACATGTTTACAGTCAGATACAATGACTGTGTGCTCTGTAGATAATTTCTCTATTTGCGACGCGTCTACAGGAGGTCACGTTTTCATCAACTCACCAGTTTAAACTGTTTTCAGGTTTAACTCTGAACCCTTTATCCTGTTGTCTGAACTAAAACCTAAACTTAAAATCACAATGTTTCAACAAATCACTTTATTCTACATGTCTCAATTAAAAATTATTTTAAAAGAAAGCATTTGAACCGAATCCTTCTAAAAAAAAAGCAAACAAAAAAAAACATGAAGACAAAAGAACACTGAGAAACTCTGAGGAAAGCTTGTTGAAAAGCATCAATCAGAATGATACAAGAACATTTAAAGTTCCTGAAGATCTCCTGGAGTCCAGTTAAATCCATCATGAAGAAATGGAAGGAAGACGGAACATGAATGGATCTGACTAGAGCAGGACGTCCTCAAGACCTGAGAGACTAGAGAGGGAGGCCACCAAGACTCTATGACTCCTCTGAAGGACTTCCAGCTTCAGACTGTTCATCAACAACTGTTGTCTGTTCTTCACCAGTCAGAGCTTTATGGAGACAAAGAGAAAGACACTGATGGAAAAAGCTCCAATTAAATCTGGACTAGAGTTCAGCAGAAGACATGGAGACTCTGAAGACACCTGGAAGAAGGTTCTTTGGTCTGAGGAGACCAGGATGGAGCTTTACGTCCATCAAAGACTGAACATCATCACAAATGCGCAATCCCCACTGTAAAGCATGGTGGTGGCAGCATCATGATGTTCCTCAGCTGCAGGTCCTGGATGGCAAGTAGAGATAGAGGGTAAATGAAATCCTGGAGGATGACCTGATGCAGTCTGAAGAGAACTGAGGCTTGGAGATCAGTTTTCCATCAGAAATGGTTTAAAGAGACCAAAGAGCTGCTGAGGTGTTTTTCTGCACTGGATCCTCTTATTAAACCTTCACCTCTCACCAGCTATTAGCCCGATCCCCCCTAACCCCGGCCCTCTCTCTTTAACCTCCCACCACCTCTTCAGCTAATCCTGCTGCTCTCCATTACCCTGTAGGCCTAATCCTCCTGCTATCGGTGCCGTGTATCGGTTAATCCTCCGGATATCTGTTACCACAGACCCTCAGCCTCTAACCCCGCTGCAGCCCCGATAATTGTGACCGTTATGTGCGACCCGAGCAGACGCTGGAAAAATGTGTTGCAGCGAGCAGAGGTGATAATCTGACAGCGATGAGTGATGGAGGCCGGCAGGACGGACGCTGACACCCAGGACCGATTTAGAAGATATTCTGATCTAAATATTCAGCTGAGAGTAAACCTATAACTGCTATAACTGGAGGATGATGCAACGCTTCAAAGTCAGTCTTTACTCTGAGAACAGATTTAATGTTTGAGCTGAAACAATAAACCACAGTTAAAATGTCCCTGCTTCTCACACAGGGAGAGTTTAGTCATGAACTCGTCAGACTAGAAAGCATAAAAATCAAACAACAAAACATTTAAAAATACTGTAACATTAAAAAACGAGACATTTCCAGTTCACTAACTGTATGTGTTGAATAAGATAAATCACTTTAAAGGGGCTGAAAACTTATTTTACACTTTACGTCTTTAATTATTATGACTAAACCAGTTTTCACTTTGACATAAAAGAGTCTTTTACATTTATCTCACTATTCACTACGTTTAGCTATCTATTTGTTACGTTTAGCTAATTATTCACTACATTTAGCTATCCCTTAGTTACTTATTTTTTGTGGTCATTTTATTGATAATTTTCAGTCTTTAAAATACAAATTTCTTTATTTTGTTGTTTTTCTTTTGCACATTTTAATTGTAAATTAGTACTTTTAAATGTATTTTTTGGTCATTTTAATAGATGTGATGTGTGATCGAACACTACTTGGAAAGTCTGTGAGATAATCGTTAAATAAAATACTGTTGAAGTTTCAATCCTTAATGGAAATGTCTTTTCTTTTTAAATAAAAAAACTAATTTATGAAGCAACATTTTTTTTTTGCTGATTTAAATTCAGTAAAATAGTGTAAATATTTCATTGTCACACACTGTAAAAATAATTTACTCCAGAATAGAGATTTCTGACGACGGTCAACGTATAATAGTTTTTTCTGTTATTTAAACAGTTAAATTCTCCTCTCGGCGTGTCTGATCGGCCTGTTGTCATGAAGAAGAAAACCACCTGACATGAAAACAGCGTTTAAACTCGCCTACTGTCCGTCTGTCCATCCGTCTGTCTGAGGTCAGGAGGATTATCAGCAGCCGACAGAACAAATGGAATAATCCAGAAAACTCGGCAGGAAGGTGACAAAGAGTCTCTGAGAACAGCTGAGCGCCGGCTTCGGTTTCATCAACACATCGTCTCACATACTGTCACGACTTCCTTTGTCTTTGTTTTATTGTCCTGCAGACTCACGGCTTTCTGTCTCTGTGAGGGCTTTAACTGTCCTCATCCTGAAACTCATTTTAGTTCTGGTTCCACATTCAGCCCAAAAGGATCTCCAGTGGACCGGACCAGTAAAACCACAGCATAACAACCGATAAATAACCACAGCTCCTAATGGTTCATTTGTTTTACTTCAAAGTTCACGTCTAAGGATTTTTTTTTTTTTTTTTTTTTTACAAAACATCATGAACGACCTGAAACTTCTGAAGAAAAATAAATTCAAAAGTCACAGGCATCTGGAACTGAATGACAAAATATACTGGCAGTCAATAGAAACTTTGAGGTAGAAATGTAGGCAGAATTCTACTTATAGGGGGGTTGTAATGATTCATGGTGGATTTGCTGATGATCTAGTGCCCTGGTAGTTGAGATAATGATGAGTTGTCATTTTGTCATGATTCACTGCACATGGGTTGGTCACTTTGCAAAAGTGAACCAAATACACACCAAGCAATACTCAGTGAGTATCTGCACAATGTGAGAATGGGTTCTGAAGGCCTATATAAAGGCCCAAAAAAGGCCCCCATTGTTAGTCCAGTGAACAGCATCATGCCGCGTCTATCACATGAACAATGTCTCCGGGCACTGGGTATGGTGGAGGCCGCTTTGAGCTACAGTGATGTATCCAGGCATATGGGCTGTTCCCAACCCACAATCAGAAGCCTGGTCCAAAGCATGCGCCGACGGATTGCTGCCTGCATCCAAGCACATGGAGGCCGTACTCTATTGACTGTTGTGACTTTGTGTTTGGCAGGTGTCGTTTCTTTTGTGAAATTCTTTATTTTGAAATCATTCTTGAAACTTTAGATTTTTGATTCTGTATGCCAATATGCTAAACAAATGATTCATATGAAGAAAATCCAGTTTGGGGCTTCAAAATAAAAATTACGTTGAAAAATATGGTCTCAAAGTTTCTATTGACTGTCAGTGTACTTTACTTTATGATCAAAGCGATTAAAGTCAGACAAAAAAACAACAAAAACAAGACAAAACTTTACAAAAATGAAACACAAACCAACAAAGGCAAGAAACAATGAGAAAAAAATGAGACAAACAACATGAAACAAAATAAAAAAGAGACAAAAATTGGACAAAAAATGAGACAAAAAATTACAAAACGGCACAAGACAAAAAGTGACAGAAGCAAAAAACAAATTGACAAAAAATAGAGAAACAACACAAGCGAGACACAAAAACATGACAAAAACAATGCTAAAAAAACGAATGAAGTGAAACAGAACGACAAAAGTAAGACAAAAAGACAAAACACAGCAAAAACGACAAAATATTACAAAAATGAGACAAAATAGCAATACAACAATGAGCAATCTAGTATTTTACTTTATGATCAAAGCAACTTGTCATGGTATAGAAATGATTTTAAATTTATAGTTTTACAAAGTCATCGCTGGTTCAAACTGTCTGAACTGTTGTTTTATTGGCTGCAGTGTGAAGTTTAAATCTCGGATTAAACCATTGACCTGCTCTCAACTCTCACACTTTGGCCGTGAGACACACAAGTGTTCAAGAGTTGACAATGACCGCAAGTCATGTGACACCAACGTGGACGTTCCTATGCTAGCAACTAACATTCTTAAGCTAGCAAATAGTGTTTTTCGCTATCAATTACCATTCCTAGGCTGGCCACGACCATTTATAGTTTGCAAATACCATTCATAGGCTAGTGAGTAGACGTCTAAAGCTAGTGACTAGCATCCCTAGGTTAGTCACCAGAATCCTTGGCTAGCAAATATTGTTCCGAGGCTAGCCGCTAGTGTTCCTATGTTAGTCACTTGCATTCCTAGATGAGCAATTATCACCCTTAGCTTAGTGGCTAGCCTTCCTTGGCTAGTGCACAGTATTATTAAATGCTAGTAACTAACATTCCTAGGCAAGATACTTACTTTCCCGAAGCAAGTGACTTGAATTCCCACATTAGCAACTAGCGCCCAATGGCTAATTCCTTCCAAGGCATTCTAAAACAAGTGACAAGCATTTGTAGGCTAGTTACTAGCATTCCTAGGCCTGTGACTACGGGCCTAGGAATGGTAGTTGCTATCCTAGAAATGCTAGTAGCTAGCCTTTTTAGGCTACTCACTGTCTTCTTAAAGCTTTTCCTGCACTTTTGCCGCCACCGTGCTTCACATCATGATGCTGCCACCACCATGCTTCACAGTGGGGATGGAGTGTTTATGATGATGTTCAGTCTTTGATGGACATAAAGCTCCATCCTGGTCTCCTCAGACAAGAAAGTTCTTCAGGTGTCTTCAGAGTCTCCACGTGTCTTCTGCTGAACTCTAGTCCAGATTTAATTGGAGTTTTTTCTGTCAGAGTCTTTTTGTCTCCATAAAGCTTTGACTGGTGAAGAACAGACAACAGTTGTTGGATGAACAGTCTGAAGCCGGAGGTCCTTCAGAGGAGTCAAAGGCGTCTTGGGGGCCTCCTTCACTAGTGCCTTTCTAGTACCTGATTCAGTTGTGCTGCTAGGGGTCCATGGAGTGCAGTTAGGCCTCTTCAGCCAGTAGCTGTAGATCATGTCGGGCCTGGTGCTGTCCAGTTCTTCATTCCCAACCCTCTTTCTTGGATGTCTGCTATTGTGATGGTCACTGAGTCTTGTTCTTGTTGTGGTTTGGTCTGAGGTTCACATCATTTTTTTACAGATTATTTTCAGTGTGTATTAACTAAAATAGCATCAATATATCTGAACTGATTTGACATCTTGTTTATTGCAGATTTTCCCCGGGTGAATTTTGTACTCAGATTTTACAGGAAGCGTGAAGCGTGAACCTCTGAGAACCACTTGACGCCATCATGAGTCTTGTCTTGGTTTTACTTTCATTCAGGTCTCTGTTTCTGCTCACCAGCTGTCCTGTTGTTTCAGGCTGCGGGGGAATGGCTGGTCCGCCTGGAGAGTCGAACCAAACACCTGAAGAACCTCAATGACAACTTCATGAGGAAGGTGAAGACGGAGAAATCAGCCAACCAGAGCTGAATCACAAACCAAAACGAAGATCCTCGTCTTATGGCTCTCATCCAGGTTGTTTCCTCCTGACTAGATCCTTGCTTCTGTTGAATCTACTCTGATGTACGTCTGCTAAATGAAACTGTAGAATTTTAAGCTAAGAACCATTTCCTTCATCCTGCTGTTCAACACTAATAAAGAGATGTGTTAGCAAACAGACAGTCAAACTGAACTGTTGTTTTATTGGCTGCAGTGGTTTAAAACTCCCTTCAACAGCTCAGATAAAACCATCAACCTGCTAACAAACTGTCTCTTATTTCCAGCAGGTTTTGTGTTTTATCAAATGCTGCCTTCAGACTGAATCATGAACTCAGGATTCCAACAAGTGATATGAAGTGATTTTCGTTAACTGCAAGTCATGTGACATCAACATGAACGTTCCTATGCTAGCAACTAACATTCTTAAGCTAGCAAAATAGCATTTTTCTGATACCAACTACCATTCCTAGGGCTAGCCACTACCATTTATAGGCTAGCTACTAGCATTCCTAGTTAGCAAATACCGTTCATAGGCTCGTGAGTAGACGTCTAAAGCTAGTGACTAGCATCCCTAAGTTAGTCACCAAAATCCTTGGGCTAGCAAATATTGTTCCGAGGCTAGCAAGCCACTAGTGTTCCCATGTTAGTCACTTGCATTCCTAGATGAGCAATTATCACCATTAGCTTAGTGGCTAGCCTTCCTAGGCTTGTGAATAGTATTATTAAATGCTTGCAACTAACATTCCTAGGCAAGATACTTACTTCCCAATCAAGTGACTTGAATTCCCACATTAGCAACTAGCATCCAATGGCTAATTCCTTCCAAAGCATTCTAAAACAAGTGACAAGCATTTGTAGGCTAGCTACGAGCATTCCTAGGCCTGTCATCACAGGGCCTAAGAATGCTAGTTGCTAGCCTAAGAAGGCTAGGCCTAGGCCTGCCACTACAGCCTAGAAATGCTAGTAGCTAGCCTTCTTAGGCTAGCCACTGTCTTCTTACAGCTTTCCTGCTGTGTGGCTTCAGTTATTTCACTGTTCTGAGCTCGTTTATGAAGCTGTGAAGTTTCTAACAACAAACCAGCTAACGAGCTAATTAAGGTCTGAGATCTTTAAAATATGGGAGCTTAAATCTCTTGCTGTTCCAGGATTTCACTTTTGCCACCACCATGCTTCACATCATGATGCTGCCACCACCATGCTTCACATCATGATGCTGCCACCACCATGCTTCCCAGTGGTGATGAAATCTCTCAAGGTGGCCAAATTTTTACCCTCTAAAATTGTGCAAAACAAAATAAAACACTTCCTCAAAACAATGATTTACTTTCAGAGATCAGTTCATTTTTACTCACTGAGCTGCTCACAGAAGGTTCATCCAGACTTGGACATGATGCTGTGTTTATCAGAACAATGATGTCATACGCAAGGAAACGCACCACATTTTAGCGTTCAACTGTTTTGTAGCTGCTGCTAATTGAAAAGCTGTTTAAAGTAAAGTGACACATTTCTGTGCTACATCTAACAGTTACTGCGTGGTTTTAAATATTAGTGTCTGAAACAACAGAACTGTTGGCTGCAGCTCCTCTATGGTGGAATGACATTAAACAACATTAAACAGCTGAAACAAACAATACATAGAAGCTGGTTAATAAAACAACAAAATAAAATAATTCAGGTCCCTCTAGAAGTTCTGGGCCGTGAGCTGGAGGATGAATCTTACAATAAATGTTCAGCTAAACAGTACGCCGTTAACCTCCACTCCTGGAGGTGGTTCATAATCCCTGACAAGTCATTCCGTTTAATATTCTATTGCTGCAATTGCACAACTAGTCTTTCAGAATAAAACAGTTCCTTTCACAGTAAGAGTCCTGTGTTTTCAAGTACAGGCTGTGGATTGGCAGCAGTGACGTGTTTTTGGTTTTCTCCAGCAGTTTCTCTCTCAGCGTCTGTTTCTGGACTTGGAACCAACATGTAGCGCTGGTTCCTCCACCGGTGGAGGTCGATCGGCCGACGGAGGCGCCAGCTTCCGTCCGTCCTCGTCGCGCTGCACGTGGTCGGGAACCAGCGCCACCAGCGTGTTGAAGCAGACACCGTCCGTCCGGCCGTGCTGCCGGCCGTTGTGCTGCAGGCTGAAGACGCCCAGCGTGTTGACGTCGTGGTTGTAGTACGCTGACGGCATGGCTTCCTGCACCACCATGTTGGCCGCCCAGGTGACAGCGTGGGCTTCAAGGCCGCGCCGTGGGGAGGTGGAGCTCTGGAGCTGCAGGTGGAGGAGAAGGTTCATGACAATCAGCTACATCCACGCCAATACGTCTCAAGTTAACCCAAAATCACATCTTAAAACATGTTTTAAATCATCAAAATGACTACATTTATTGGCCAGAAACCGTAAAGATTGAAAGAATAATCAGATTTTGAACTTTCTGACGGTTGCTGAGCTCCAGGCCAAAACCTAGTGCTTCTTAAAACAGCAAATTTGTTTTGGAAGTTCAGTAAGGTCCAGAGAGGATGAGGAGGGAGACAGAGAGACACACTGGAGATCAGATGATTTAAGGTTTACTGATGTCAGGAGAAGTGACGCCGACAGAGCAGCAGTTCTGAGGATTCTCTCTGATCTTTTATAATGTTTAAAATGTAGTTGAGGGAAAGTCAGATTTAGATTACAGACCAACATGGAAACAACTAGTCTGCTTCGTCACATCAGAATAGAGAATATTTAATCCTGACCAGAGCAGAGAGTCCTGGAAGACCCTCCTTCTACAGCGTCTGCCTTCCAGAAAATAATTGGTGATGACATCAGCTAACAGCTGAAAGGAAATCCCTTAGAAAGGAGAAACAGTCATTCTTCCTTCACAGCTATCATTCCAAGACTACGATCCCTAAACTAGTTACTAGCTGCCCTAGACTAGTGTTCCTAGTTGGTCAATTGCATTCCTACGTCAGCGACTCAGCGTTTATCCTTCGGTCTGTCGTCACTCAACAAATGTCCACAGCTTTCCTACAGTCCTTGAAATAATCATGTGTGATGTTACCTTTAACCAGCAGGATCCAGATCTGATCCTCAGCTCCAACAAACACCAGGACGAGTCTCTGAACGACGTGACGGCAGCTCAGGTCTTGGGGCAGCGTGGTGGGGTGCCAGGGATCCTGACGGTACCTGAAGGCAGCACAGAATCAGTTAGCGTTTAGCTTCACGCTCAGCAGGAGAAAACCTAATGTAGAAGATGGAAAGTTTGCTTTGTTTTTCTGGATCATGTGACAGAGAACCCAACTTTTAGGGGCTGCACACCAATGAGCAGAAGGAATATAAACATTTGTTTTGAAATTTTACATGTGGGTTTTCCACTAATAAAAGTTTTTTAACTTGTTAAATGCAGGTTGAGGATGAGCTCAGTGTCGTTTTAGCACAAACAGGAAGTCGTACTTGAGTCCGTTGTCGATGAGGCGGAGGATGTCTCGTCCTCGCAGCTGGAGGGCGGAGCGTCGGTCCCACCAGGACGCCTGCAGAGACTCCTGATCTGCTGCCGCCAAACCCTTCAGACTCCCACCTGACGGAGAAAAGACCTCACCTGAGACACCTGCAGCAGACCCAACCGATGACACGTTCAGGCGTAGCTGACCTCTGACCTGTGATCTTGGCCAGGAAGATGAAGCGGATCCACTGCCGGTCCTGTTCCTGGATCAGCAGCAAGCTGATTGGCTCACAGTCAAACCCCGCCTCCTCCTTCACCTGCAGACAAAACAGAGCTGCAGCTCAGGACACCTGCACAGAGGTGAGCACCAAAGTTTAGCTCTCAGGGCAGTTTTGAACGTCTCACCTCCCTCCTGAGCGCCTCCTCCAGACTCTCCCCACCTCCACCCTCCCAGCAGGCAGGGTACCACTGCTTGTAACAGTCCTGCTTGGCCTCCTGCAACCATCAGCACCTCGTCCTGCAGCAGCACAAGGAGGCAGTCATGTGGTGGATAGAAACACGTTTAACTGATAAAGATAGAAACATGACGGTTCATGTAACTGATGAAGAAAGCGTTAATCTCAGCTGCACCTTGTCGTTGAAGATGACGCCACAGACGATGTAGGTTCCGTTCTTCCTCAGAGTCACTTGGTTTGCTTTGTTCCAGACCGACATCACAGCTGGTGACTCTGACCCCTGACCGCCTCAGCAGACGCTCCACCTGATCCTCCATGTCTGCAGGAAGACAACCAGCTCCTTAGGATTCTCTCATAACAGCAGAACAACATGGTGGAGGTGTTTTAAAACATCAGGAAATAAAAAGACAAACAGAAGTGAGAAAGAAGAGGAAATGAAGAGTAAACGGCTCACGGTAATTAAACATCCAGAAGTCCGTTAAGCTCCTCGTTTCTAATCAGGAATAAAAAAGGAGAGAAAAGGGAAGCTTGTAAAAAACAAATTTTCTTTTAAAATCGATGTGAAAAGTGTGACGTTATATCAAAAGTTTCAACATTTTTAGAAACTGACAACGTGTTTTATAAAGTCGGGGAATTTCCAGAACATCTGAGGAGTTTATTTGAATGTTTCTGGGAGGTGAGGTCATTTAGGGAAAACTTCTTCTGATGAGATTTTAAAGAAACATCAAGCAAAGTCTGCACGTATAAAACAAACAGTTTCTTCACAATGATTCTTTCATCCAGTTCGTCGAGGCGTTCAGCTGATTTTCTTTCATCTTTTCATAGAGAAGTTTTTCTTCCAGCTGAAGATTTTCAGTTTTTCGGCCTTTTAGCTTCAGAGGTTCATAACACGGGTTCCTTTACTGCTTCTTTCTGTTGGCTATTTTAACTATTTAATGTCTCCATTTCCATATTATATATATTAGATTTCAGCAAACTTGTGACAGAAATCCTTTGTGATTCTAAATAAGCAGCAGAGGAAGTTTCATGGAGTTATCTGTCAGTTAAATGTCTCCCCTTAAGTACGTTGAGATTTATTAAGCTGTTAGCGCCCCCGGCTGGGTTGCACATGAAACACAAAGTGCATTTCTAACATTTAGTAGCAAAACCAAACAGGACAGCATCGGATCCTTTCAGTCTGATTAGTCTGTCAAAGATCCTGAAATACGGTTGATAAAACTCAGTTCTTGAGAGGTTTTTTAGGATTTCAGCTTCTTTCTGCCTCATATTTCTGACTCTAACGCCACATGTTCAGCTGTTTCCTCCACCTGTGTTTCATGACAGTCTGCTGTTTAATCCAGTTAGTTTGAACCTCAAGTCCTGATGTCAACAAATTCATTTATGACTGATTAACTTTGAACATTTTAGGAAAACAAAGTCGAAGACAAGCATTATTCCTTCTCTGTTAGATCGGTCGCAGCTTCATCCATCTGTAAATATATGATAAATATAGGATTCATTCTTTCACCTGAAGGTTTGATATAATTTAAAGTGTGGAAATAGTGTCTCTGTGAGTTTCTTTCCTGATTCTTCCAGAACACAAACAAACAAACAGAAAACCACACCAGTAATGTGGATGGTTGTAGAGATTCTTCTAAACGTAGAGAATCTAAATATTGCACATGTTCCCTGGATGTGGGGAAAACAACGACTTGATTATGACTCTATTATTCTAAATGTAGAAACATAAAGATATTGCACCAGATTCTTCATTTTTACATAAATAAACTGTGTGTTTGTGTTTCTTTGAAAATGTCAGCTCCACTGTCTGACACACTGATGCATAAACCGACTAAAATCTGAACAAAATGAATGTTTTCTGAGGTTTTGTTTCGTTATTTTCCTGCTCAGATTATAAATCTCTGACAGCAGCTAATTGACGCTAATGCTAACAGGAAAGCCGCCTAAATACATTTTCTTTCTCAGCTTTAAAAAAATCACTGACTGGAGAAACTATCTGTGAAACATTTCGGAGAACTGAGGTTAAATTAAACCACGAACCGGTTTGTATTCTGCTGCCTCTGTTAGCAGGTTTCCATCAGATCTTCTCTGTTTAGCTTCTCTGTTAGCTTCACTCTGCGGCCGGTTTGGTTTTGACAGCGATGAGGAAGTGACCTCCACTTCCGGTTCCTGTGTGAATACGCACCTCTGCGATAATTTTCATCAATAGCACATTATTTTCTTGGCTTCTTATGGTTAAAAAACAAACAATATTCACATTTTATGTAATTTTTGGGGTTGTAAATTAATATTGTGTCGTAAAATGTGACACCGGTAGTGACGTATTTTGTAGTTTTTGTAGTTTTCTTCGCTGCGCTGCTCTCTGGTGTCGTAACACGCAGTTAAGGTCACAATGAGGCTGTTTACTGGAGCTAACGCAGCTATTTACCGCTTAGACTCATATTAATAATAATAATTATTATTATTCCTGCCAGTCAGAGGGACAATTAACTCGTGGAGGCGGTTTTGAAACCGAAAAACACCGGTTAAACCGGTAAGTTAACGTGTTTTCATGTTTATGATCCGTGTTTCTGCTTTACTTTTCTGGTGAAGGTTTTATTCTAATATTGGCAGCAGCTGAATGAAACCTTCATTTTTAGCAACGTGTAGTTCCAATTCCAGCTGCTAATCCTACTGCTTCTGCTTTATGTGTGGACAGAATCAGAACAACCAGATGTTAACGCAGTTAAGCAGTTTTTACATTTTAACCTGATAAGTGAACCATTAAACGGAGAGTGTGAGACTAATTCATGTCACAGAAAACAGGATAGTTTGATCTGTTTTAGGAGGCTTTACAGCTGGAATCATGTGAAGGATTGCCTTGGAAACACCTGTGTTCATGAGGCTCTTTAAATATGAATGTGAGTGAGTGAGCCTCTGAACTGTCCAGGAGAAGATGCAGCTCAGATCAGATCAGGAAATGTGTAGTGTTACAGCGTTAATGATCCCATGTAGGAGCATCAGTAAAAATATGAAGATAAACAAGAATGCACAAAAGTACACAACATAGTAATACACAGTCTGATACCAGTGGGAAGTGAACAGTAGTAGATCAAGATTTGGGTCTATTCTGACCACTTTTGTGTAATTCTGAACACATTTTCTACAATTTTTGGTTCATTTTCAAGTCATTTTAGACAAATTTCCTGTCATTCTGGATTATTTTAATCATTTTAGAGAAAATTCTGACTGATTTTGGATCATTTTCCAGTGGGTGTAGACTATTTTCATGTCATTCTGAACACATTTTTGTGTTTTACATCATTTCTGGGAAAATTTTCTGTAATTCTGGATCATTTTTCAAGTCATTTTGAATCATTTTGGATCATTTTTAAGCATCTTGGACAATAACGGTTGGAAGCAGAGTGGTCTGACCCACTTTCTGTAGGTTTTGGAGTAAAATGTGTTCAAAGTTCGTGTTTTCAGAATGGTCTAACATTTCATTGTAACCTGTGTTGGGTGGTGTGTTAGATCACTCTGTCAGTTCATCCCAGCATCAGGATGAACCTCAGCAGCCTCAAACATTCAACAGGATTCATATTTTCAATCATCTGAACTGTGTTTGTTTCCTCCTGCAGCCCAATTCAGAGCCTCCTCAGCTGGAGAAGAAGAAGAAGGAGGAAGAGTGGTGGTGCGTTCACTGACCTCCATCTTCCTTCACCAGGAGTAAATGTGAGGCTGACGGAGGATTCTTCTCACTTCGACTCTCTGAGCAGAATCATGTCATCGTAGCTCCGCCTCCTGCTCTGATTGGTTGGAGACTCCGGTCCGATGTCGCGGCACAGTAAGCTGCAGAAGCAGGTCCTGGTCCTGTACCGCAGTTCCTCAGAGCCGTCGGGACAAACCGGGGCTTCATCCCCCGGATCCGGGACGAGTTCAGGGAGAACGCCGGATCAAGCGGACGGACGTGATGCACATCGAGTATCTGTACCGACGAGGCCAGAGGCAGCTGGAGCAGCTGAGGGACGCCAACACCAAGCAGCTGGCTCCTCTCCAAAGCCAAGGACCAGGACTGAGACCGGCAGATCTCCAACAGCACACCTCACAGACTCCATCCATGACGCTCATGTTCAGTTGTAGGAATAAAATATTCTGAAAGTCACACTGGATTCATGAATGAACAAACTCTGGAAGAATCTGCAGCAAAAGTTTAGAGGTCTGTCAGAGCAGCTGGGTCAGAAAAAATAAATAAAACAATCAGAAATCGCTAAAATTCCCTAAAAATGAAAAAAATGTCTTTAAAACGTCTGAAAATTCTGAACAAAATACTCCAAAATTCTTATAAACTATGAACAGAAGTCATCAAAGTATAAACAAAATGTGAAAATATTAAGTTTCCCAAGATTTGAAAATAAAGAAACCATCTCAAAACAAACATAAATATCAATGTTTATGTCAACAGTGAGAAAAATATCCTTAAATGACAAAATGAGACAGAAACGACAAAAATCAGACACAAAAGCAAAAAAGGAGATATAAAATGACAAAAACTAAACAAAATGACAAAACTGAGACAAAGAATGACAAAGACCTCTGAAAATGTCTCAGAAGTGTCTGTAAATATGAATATAATGTCAACACTGAGTGAAATGTCCATAAATGGCAGCAAGAGTTACAAAAACAATCAACAAAATATCCAAAAAAATATGAATAACTTTGCTGAAAGCGAAGAAAACAAACAAAACATCATCAAAGACACTGATAAAATGACATCCTTCACTGTTCCGTTCTTTCAGGTTTGAGTTTATTTATTTTTACTGAGAATGAGGCTAAACGTTTGAAGTGAATATTTTGGAAGACATGGAGACAGCTGGTCTGTTTAGTCAGAACAGAGAAGATCTGACCTCCTCCAGCGTCTGAAGATCATCAGGGATGACATCAGCGAAGCACCAGAAACACTTCAGAAAGAGGACAGAGTCGTTTCTCCTCCACAAATATTCCGTCCACACATGGATCGATGTGACAGATTATTATGCTTAATGTTTAATCACTTAAACATCTCTTATTAACTCAGAAATAATTTGTTTTCAGATTTCCAACTAATCTTACAGAGTCCTAAATAGTTTTTAGATGAAGAAGGTTGACAGTAAATCATTCACTTTATCTCAGACTTCTAAATCTCACAAATGTTGACAAGTTTTTCACTGTATCGCCATCGATATGAACATTTTAAAACTGAAATATGCTAATAAATACAGGTGGTATCTCCAACAAACACACATCTGTACACATTCTAAACACTAGCAGAAAGTACCTTCAGTTTGTAATTAAGTACAAAGTAAACTTTAATTACAGTCAGGTTTGCTGACATTTGTTATATAAACGTTTCCTAACGGTTTACTGACAACCTGATGAAACCTTAAACAGGTGATTACGTCATTTACTGTCTTTATGGGGTAATTTTGCGTCTTTTTATGGGAATTTTATGTTTTTGGGGTAATTTGTGTCTTTTTGGGTAATTTGCATCTTTTTATGGTAATTTTATGTTTTTGGGTGGTAATTTTGTGTCTTTTATGGTTATTTTATGTTTTTTGGGGTAATTGTGTCTTTGGGGGTAATTTTGTGTCTTTTGGGGGGTAATTTTGCATCTTTTTATGGTTATTTTATGTTTTTGGGGGTAATTTGTGTCTTTTCATGGTTAAATTATTAAATTTCAGCCTCCATCTGACGTCTTCTTCTGCAGAGGATAAAGCCTCAGCATTCCGGGTTGCCTGGCAACAGGAGGCGTACTGGAAGTGACGACACATCCAGGAAGTCCTCCAGACTGCCGCTTTAAAACCCACGAGGAAGAAGAAAACGTAAACAGGAAGACGAGTTTGACGGACTTTGGAACTGCGTTTGTTCCGTTAAATATCTGAACATTTGCGGAGTTTAGCTGCAGCTGGGAACCTCAGAGAACTTTAAAGTTCTGTTTGAATCAGAACTGAAGGGTTTTAGGGTTTTAGTTTGGTTTTTAAACGTTCTTCGTTCTGTTTTCAGCGATGTCGGGTTCAGGAGGGAGAGATGAGCAACGGACAGTTATTTCAGCAGGTAAGAAAAAAAAGAACAGAACATGTGGTTCATCTGTGGTTGATCAGTTTCACGGAACACAAAATGATAAAAAAATGAGGCACAAAACGACAGAAAAAAGCCTTAAATCCTAAAAGGCTCAAATAAAGAGCATCGGACCAGTTTTCTACGTTGTGCTTTTAGGAGGCAGTGATCTGAGATAAACTACAGCTAAACAGGAAACGCTTCACTGTCTTTGATTTTCTTTGAGTGAAAGTCTGAACAGGTAGAATAATAAATAATATCTGCAGTGTTTCTGAGTTCTGTCAGACCTCCATCCAGTGTTAGAAAGTGTTTCTAAATTAACTTTATTACTGATTATAAATGTTTTAATGTTCCACTAACGGTTCGTCCTCCAGGACGTAAAGCGCTTTAATTAAATGATATATTTAATGCTAACATATAATTACTGTTGTTATCTATCTATTTTCAAAGTTAGTGGTTCACAAAAAATACTGAAGCACATTTATGATTATTATTATTTATTATTATTGAGGTTCCAGTTATTTGCTGAACTCCTGAACAGAAACACGTTTTAGTGGTAGTTTGTTTTTCTGGATTAATTTCTGCCTTCTGGCTCAAATTGGGGACAAAACATGAATTCAGTTTAAATTCGCTGATGATGAAGCGCCAGAGACGCAGTGAGAAACATCCTGAGGTAAATCCTTCATGGTGCTGGACGTCTTTAAATGATGTCAGTGAGATTTGATCACAGAGACTGGTGCTGAAATGAATGCGTTTTGTGCTTTTGTGGTAATTATGTGTTTTTTGTGATTATTTTCGTGTCTTTTTTGGGTTCATTTTGTTGTTTTTGTGATCACTTTCGTGTGTTTTTGGGTTAATTTTGTTGTGTTTTTGCAATTATTTTGTATCTTTTGGTGGTAACGCTGAAACGCCTGCGTTGCTGCTCCTGCAGGTGGCGCTGCTGCGCTTGGTTGTCGTCTCAGACTGAGGAGGGATCGCAGGATGCTGGCGGCTGGTGACGGGCATCCAGGTCGGCAGAGAGCTGCTGAACCGACTGACCGGGTCAGGACAAAGTGGAGACGTACAAGGTGTTACGCTTCAATCAATGTGACACAGCAGGACACATACGTGATCACAGCAACACTCCACACGTCTCACAATAGCCAGAACAAATCAGACTGGTCCCGTAAAAGTCTCAAATGTGAGAAATCAAGGATCTTTGTTGTCATTGCTGTTTCCACACAGCGAACAGACAGATCGTCCTAAATGACCCCAAACCGTCCAAGTAGCTAAATTTGTCCAAACTGACCTGAAAATGAATTGAATGAATCAGACTCGTCCATTATTGGTTGAAAATCAGTTCATTATTGTTGGAAATTGCCGGACTTATGTCTTCCTGTGTTTGTGTTGTTTTGTATTTTTTGTCTATTTTTTGTCGTTTTTCGCTTTTGTCATTTTTGGTCTCATTGGTGTCGCTTTGTAACTTTTTTGTCTAATTTTTTGTGTCTTTTTGTTTTGTTTGTGTCGTTTCTTTGTTTTATTGTTTGTGTCTCATTTGTAACATTTTGTCTCGTTTTGTGTCGTTTCCCTCATATTTTGCCGTTTTTGTTTTCTTTTTGTCTCGCTTGTTGTAGTTTGACTACTTTTTTCATTTTGTTTTGTTTTGGTCTCGTTTTGTGCCATTTGTGTAATTTTTTTGTCTTGTTTTTGTTGCTGCATACATTTTTGGTTACATTTTTTGTCTCTTGTTTTTCTGTCATTTGTCTCATTTTTTGTCATTTTATTTCTCATTTTTTGTCGTTTGTGCATCATTTTGTAATATTTTATCTTTTTTTAGTTGTATTTGTCGTTTTGTTTCTTTTCTCGTTCTCCTCTGTGACCTTCTGTTCTGCCTGACCGTTGTTTCCTCAGAGGAATGCATCCTGAGCATCGCAGACTTCGTCCAGAAAAACCCTCGAGCCTCTCAGACCCAGATCAACGCAGAGGTGGAGAAGAACGTTGTGATGTTCGCTGCCAGAGTTCAGGCTCTGGAGTCGACTCCCATTTTCTGAATCAAACCCGGACATGTTTCCATGTTTCTGTTTTCTGTGTGTTGAATGAAGCCTGATGAACACTTTGCTTTATATGAAGTTTATCTGCTTTCTGTCGTTAATTCAGCACAGATTGGATTTCTATTAAAGGTGTTTCTGCTGCAAACCAAACAGAGTCCAGCGTTTCTTCTGCTTCATTTTTTTTGAATTTTGCTTCTTTTGTGGTAATTTGTATGGGGGGGTAATTTTTTTTATTTTTTGTTGATAATTTTTGTAATTTGTGTCTTTGTAGTAGTTTTGCATCTTTTTAGGGTAATTTGGGCTTTTTTGTTGGTAATTTGCATCTTTTTGTGTTGATTTTGCATTCTTTTGTGTTGATTTAGCATTCTTTTTGTGGTAAATTTGCATCTTTTTATGCTGACTTCATCTTTTTGTGTTGATTTTGCATCTTTTTGTGGTAAATTGCATCATTTGTGTTGATTTGCATCTTTTATGGTGACTTTTCATCTTTTTGTGTTGATTTTGCATCTTTTGTGGTAAATTTGCATCTTTTTATTGGTGATTTTGCATCTTTTTGTTGTTGATTTTGCATCTTTTTGTGCAATGATGATGGATAATAATGATAATAATGGTTCCAGTTTATCTCCAGATTTGACACTGCTGCTGTCTGTAAATAGGAGAGATTAAAAGTTTGTGCTTCCGATGTTCTTCCTGCCAATTCGGGTGTTTTCCTGAAACCTGCTCAGGAGTTAAAAACAAAAAACATGTATTTATTGGCCGACTCTAAAAGTAAATCTGCTGCAGCAGGACCTGGAAAAAATTCAGGACTTTCCAGAGAGTAAATTACAGTGACTTCCCCACGAACTGATCATTATTTACTTTGGAAAACAAAACTTAAAATGATTCGACTTTTTGTTAGACACTCATTGGCTGAACTTCTGCTGTAGGTCCCGCCTCTCACGCTTCCTGATTGGACAGCATAGTGACCCAACCACTCTCTGATTGGCTGGGAGGAATTGGCGGAGGGAAGAGCGTCCGATTTAAACACAAAAACTCCCAAACTCCTCCGCTCCACTTCTGTAAAATCAAAGAAACACAATGGATAAATGTCACTTTAATGGAGAATTATGGAGGTTTCTCACAAGCTGGAGAGGTAGTAAAGATACTGTGTCTTTTTTGTGGTCATTTTGTTTAATTTTGCACTTTTTGTTGTAATTTAGTGTTTTTTTGGAGTTCATTTTTTGTTGTTCTGATAGTTTTGCGTCTTTGAGGTAATTTTTTTGGGGGGATTAGCATATTTTTGAGGAAATTTTGTGTTTTTGTTGATCATTCTTTTTTTTTTTTAATTTTTCCTTTTCTGTGGTAATGTTTTGTTTTTGTAAAAAATTTAGCATCTTTTGTAGCAATTTTGCGTTTGTGGTAATTTATGTCTGTTAATTTTGTGGTTTTTTTTAGGGGTATTTTTGTTGTTTTTGAGGTGCATTTTGTTTTTTAGGAGCATTTTTGTTGTCTTTTACGGTATTTTTGGAGTATTTTTGTTTTTAGAGGAATTTTTGTTGTTTTTTAAGGGTATTTCTGTTGTTTTTTAAGGGTATTTGTTGTTTTTTAGGGGTATTTTGTTGTTTTTAGGGTATTTTTTTATTTTTGGGGGTGTTTTTTAGGAGCATTTTTGTTGTTTTTATGGGTATTTTTGTTTTTTTGGATATTTTGGTTTTTAAGGGTGTTTTTATTTTTTTTTTTATTTTTTTATTTTTTTTATTTTTTTTTTTATATTTTTTTTTTATTAATTTTTTTTTTTTTTATTTTGTTATTATTTTGTTGCTTTGGTAAATTTGTTTTTTGGGGGGAATTTCGCATCTTTTGTGGTAATTAGGTGTTTTTTTTTGTGGTGATTTTGTGTCTTTTTGTTTTGATAATTTCTTCATTTTGTAGCTAAAACTCTATGAATCAAGTTGATCACAGTCTAGACAAGATAATAGAAATGATGAATAAACAACATTTGTTCATCCCACAGTGGGAAAATTCACATATTGGTGATATTGGACCCGAATTCTGTCTGAATTGATATGAACTGACCCCAATATTTAATCTTAACTGTTTTTGCCTTTTTATTAGACAAGATAGTAGAGAAGACGACAAAGAAGGTTGGGAGATGTGTGGAGGAAGGACCTGCAGCAAATGACCATGGTCACCTCAACGTCCTAATATTCTTATCGTAGTCTGAATAAACCGATCTGAACCACTGAGTGAATTCTAATCTGTATTTTTACATCTTTAGCTAAAATTGATTTAGAGCAGGATGGAATGATTGACCAAGAAATCAAAAAAGCTGTTTATGTATGAAATTACCTGAGTGTAGTTTTGAGGACAGCACTGAAGTCTCTTTTCTTTCCTTCAGATTGATTCAAAACGGCAAAGATGTGGCCAGACGAGGGACATGGAGAAAGCACTGGAATTCTTCAAATTGGCGTACAACATTCACCAGAGTGAAAAACTGGAAATCAGGATCAAGAAGATTGAAGAACTGATTGCTCAGAATGACTCTGAGGAAGACTACGATGAGTTTGTTAACGTGAACAACAGCGGTTTGATGCTTTTTAAAGGGCTATTGACAAACTGTACGACTACCAGCGGGACGGCGTCGCCTTCCTGTACAGCCTCTACAGGGATGGGACGTAAAGGCGGGCATCCTGGCCGATGACATGGGCCTCGGAAAAACCATCCAGGTGATTTCGTTCCTCTCCGGGATGTACGACAACGATGTGGCTAAACACACTGTGCTGGTCATGCCGACGTCCCTCATCACAAACTGGACCAAGGAGTTTGCCAAATGGACTCCAGGCATGAGGGCCAAGGAGTTTCATGGGACCAGCAAAGGGGAGAGAACCAGGAACCTGGAGAACGTCCAGAGGAGGGGTGGCGTCCTCATTACGACCTACACCATGTTAATGAACAATTGGCGGCAGGTGTCATCGTACCATGCAGAGAGTTCACCTGGGACTACATGATCCTGGATGAGGCCCATAAGATTAAAAACAGTGGCACGAAAACAGCCAAAAGTGTCTACGCCATCCCGTCCAAAAACAGAGTTCTGCTCACAGGAACTTCCGGTCCAGAACAACCTGAGAGAAATGTGGGCCCTCTTTGACTTTGCCTGCCAGGGAACTCTGCTCGGCACCGCTAAACTTTCAAAACAGAGTACGAGAACCCCATCACCCGGGCCAGGGAGAAGGACGCCACTCCAGGAGAAAAGGCTCTGGGGATGCGGATGTCGGAGACCCTCATGACCACAACAAGCCCTACTTCCTCCGCAGGACCAAATCAGAAGTGCAGAAAAACAAAAAAGGTGGCACAGATTCACTCAAAGAGCAACACTCGGACCACAACGATGTCCCACGTGTTCCAAAAGACTCTGGAGCCGTGATGCCTGAACTGACGAGGAAGAACGACCTGATTGTGTGGACGTACCTGAGTTCTGTTCAGGAGGACATCTACAGGCAGTTCATCTCTCTGGACCACATCAAGGAGCTGCTGCTGACCACCAGATCTCTTCTGGCTGAACTTAACATAATGAAGAAGTTGTGTGACCATCCCAGGCTGCTCTCTGCTGCCCCCATCAGCAAGTTAGGTTTGGAGGAAAACGGAGGCGAGGGCCAGCAGGGAGACGAGGCCGACACCGACGCCCACAGCATCGACAACGTCCCCGACGACACCTTAATATCAGAGTCCGGGAAGCTCGTCTTCCTGTTCGCACTGCTGGAGAGGCTCCGAGAGGAAGGCCACCGAACACTGGTGTTCGCTCACTACAGGAAGGTGCTGGACATCATAGAGCGTATCCTCGGCAACAGAGGTTTTAAAGTGCTGAGGCTGGATGGTACCATCAAGCAGATCGCAGAGAGAGAGCGCCGCATCCTTTGTTCCAGACAGACAACCGTTACTCCGTCTTCCTCCTGACCACGCAGGTCGGGGGTCGGCATCACTTTGACAGCAGCCAACCGCGTGGTCATCTACGATCCCAGCTGGAACCCGGCCACGGACGCCCAGGCAGTGGACCGGGCGTACCGCATCGGACAGACGGAAAACGTCGTCATCTACCGGCTCATCACTTGCGGCACTGTGGAGGAGAAGATCTACCGCCGGCAGGTTTTCAAAGACTCCCTCATCAGGCAGAACACCGGCGACAAGAAGAACCCGTTTCGGTACTTCAGCAAGCAGGAGCTGAAGGAGCTCTTCACGCTGGAGGACACCAGGTCGTCGTCCACGCAGCTGCAGCTTCAGGAGCTTCATTCCCGACACCGACGGACCGACTCGGAGCTGGACGAGCACATCGCTCACCTCCACGCCATGGAGATGTTCGGCATCTCCGACCACGACCTCATGTTCTCCCTGGACGTCCACAACGACGAGGCGCCCGAGAACCAGAGGAGCACCAGTACATCGAGGGGCGGGTCCAGAAAGCCCAGGAGCTGATGAAGGCTGAGTCGGAGCTGCAGGTGCAGCTGGCAGAAAACATGATGTCCAGCACAGAACCAGCCTGGCTCAGACAACCAGCAAACAGCAGAGGGTCGCATGAGAGGAACCCAAGAAGTCCTAAACAGAGTCCTGCATGTCCACCGCAGGACCACAAGTTCAACGAGTCAGTGTTTGGGTTGGATTTGGACCAGGACAACCAGCAGAACCTGACTGACCGAGTTATCGACGTGTCTTCCAGAGTCAGCAGTGGCCTTGAGTCCCTGAACGGGAACTTCCAGTTACAGCTGGACGACAGCGACGTGTCCTTAGATGATCCGGACACCGAAGCCGAGGAGCGACGGCTGCTGTCTCAGCTGCACATGGAGGGAAGCTTCAGCGTCAACAAGTCTCTGTCTGAGCAGCAGCAGAGAGAAGCTTCCAGGCAGAACATCAGCCTCGTCACCACCATGGACGAGTCGGCGGACGATTCCATCATGGCGACCAGGAAGAAGAGAGCGGCGGTGATTTATGACAGCGAGGAGGAGGACGAAGAGCAGCGGCTAATGAAGAGCCAACTGGAGAACTCCTTCCAGGCCCTTGGAGCTTCAACACCCAAATCTGGTTCCACTCCTGCGAGATCCAGAAGGAGCGTCGGAGGAAACACCTCTGTGGCGTCACGTCGGTCGCTGCTGCGGTCCATCATGGAGGTCATGGACGACCAGGCAGAGGAGGAAGATGAAGGCCATGATGATGGTAGAGTTTCAGTTTTTTTCACCAAATCACCACAAATTAACACAACTCAAAGTGCGTTTTGGGTAAATTTAGAGTTGGGAGCTGAACATCCCGCATCACAAAACTGATCTGATGTAATTTCAGAACGTTCTGATGAAGCTGAGGAGGCCGAGAGCTACGAGTGTCTGGTGAGCAGAGGGAAGGAATGTTTCAGCAGAGCTCAGCTGGACGAAGCTCTGGGCTTCTTCCTCAGAGCCATCGACATCCAGCCTGGAGACCCCGAAGTCCAGCTGATGACCATCCAGCTGTACCGGCAGCTCAGTCAGAGGAGGTAACCACCTTCTGAGACCACAACATCCACAGTCCACAGTTAGAGAGAGTTAGAGGACGAGACTAAACCTGTGGAAACATCTCACTGATGTGCCGCTTCATTTTTACTTCAGTTAATCAAAGCACCACTGTAACGCTGCATTTGGGTTGTGGGTTAGACAACTCTGAACCAAGACCATAAATATGACAGGAATGATATAAAACTCAGTTTGGATGTATTGTGGATGAGACCATTCTTCTTCTGAACCCCTCAGTTTACCCCAACATCAGATGAACCTCAGCAGCCTCAAAACATTCAACAGGATTCTTATTGTCAATCATCTCAACTGTGTTTGTTTCCTCCTGCAGCCAATCAGAGGCTCCTCAGCTGGAGAAGAAGAAGGAGAAGAAGAATAAGAGGAAGAGGAAGACAAAGAAGAATAGGAAGAAGAGGAAGACAAAGAAAACAAAGAAGAAGAAGAGGAAGACAAAGAAGATGAAGAAGAAGGCAAAGAAGAAGACGAAGAGTGGTGGTGCATTCACTGACCTCCATCTTCTCCACCAGGACACAGTAAATGGGAGACTGACAGAGGATTCTTCTTCACTTCAACTCTCTGAGCAGCATCATGTCGGCGTAGCTCCGCCTCCTGTTCTGATTGGTTCTGGATACTCAGTCCACGGTAGCAGGTTCTCTACCGGCAGTTCCTCAGAGCCGGTCAGGAGAAGCCTTCATCCCCCGAATCTGGGACAAGTTAATTCAGCTGGTAAGAAAAGAACAGAACATGTGGTTCATCTGTAGTTGATCAGTTTAACTTTATATTGATATCATGTCATCATATCAGAGGAGTTTATGAACAAAATCAATCCTTCAGGTCAGTAGCCGACACAATCAATCTGGTTTCTCCTCTTAAATGTCTGAATATTTCATCATGTCTGTGTTCACAAAGATGATTCATTCTGCTGACTTTCTCAGGTCTTAAAATGTAAACAATTTCTGTCAAAGAGATTCTTCTTTTAATAATTTATCTCCTTTAAAACAGGAACTCAGTGTGTTGATGTTTAAATGGAACCACAGGTTGACAGCGCTCGATTTAGACGGTCGCCAGGTCGCCATTTGCAACGTTTTTAGTCGCAAATGACGACCTGGCGACCGTCTAAATCGAGCGTTCGATCGAGCTGAACCGCCTATCATGTTTTCTTCATGGAGGCAGCCGCTTTGTATGATGTCATCAACCTCAGATGATTTCCGGCGCTCGCGGTGATCTGGTGACCGTCTAAATCGAGTGCTGGGTTCAATCATAGAAGATCAGCAGCTCAGGAGAACAACACAACAAACACAAACAGATGGACCAAAACAAACAAACAAACAAACAAACAGAGGGCCCAAAATAAACACACAATCTGAGTTTCTTTGATTTTACTTTCATCCACTGAAAGTCTGAACAGGTAAAAAATAAATAATAATATCTGCTGTAATGCTTCAACAAACCGAGTGCAAATTATGAGCGAATCCATATTTAATACCCTTCATGATACAATTATTCTGTTATTTGGCTAATTGTCAAGTTTTGTCACTTTGTCAGCTGGGATCAGAATAATCTTTTTTTGAACAACACATTTTCTGGATCTAATTTAATCTGATGGCTAAAATCAGATCAGATCACTTCTAATAAACAGTTTTTTTTTAATTAAAGTGAAACCATCCACTGATCCTTCTGTCAGGGACCAATGTGACAAACACTAAAATAAATGTGTTGCTGCTCCTGCAGGTGGCGCTGGTGAAGCCAAATGAAGCCAAATGCTTGAAGCTGGTATTCCTGGATGTTTTCAACACAGTCCTCTTTGGAGGCATCTGGTGGCCAGAAGCATGAAGAACAGCTTGAATCTCCAACCTGAGATGAACTATGATGTTTCCTTCTACAGCAGGGTGTCCAACATGCGGCCCGCTCAAAGCGTGAAGATTCCAGAGAAGACAGATTGTGAATTAGTAAAACTAGAAATTTATAATACATATCTGTGTTATTAATCCCCGAAGGGAAATTAAATTGGGGGTCTCTACACTGGGGTCTCGTCTGTTTACTTTAGAATTAAATAGTCTAATTCTGATGGAAAGGTTTTCTGAATCTTTCTGTCACAAATTTAAAATAACTTCTAGACCTTGACAAGTTGTTTTGATCATAAAGTAAAATACGAGATTGTTCTTTTGTCGTTTTGTGTCTCATTTCTGTAATATTTAGTCTAATTTGTGTTGTTTTTTTAAAATCTTTTTGTTATTTGTCTCATATTTTGTTGTTTTCTTTCTTACTTTTGTCATTTTTGTCTCTTTTTGTCATTTGTCCGTTTTTTGTCTCTTTTTGGTTTTGTTTCAAGTCATTTGTCTCATTTTTGTCATTTTGTTTCTTGCTTTTGTCGTTTTGTGTTCATTTTTTGGCATTTTGTGCCTCATTGTTTTTTTAAATCATTTTGTGTGTCATTTTTGTAATATTTTGTCTGTTTTAGTTGTTTTCTTGTCTTTTATTTTTCTTCAGAAATTTCAGATTGTTCATAATGTTTTGTATAAAGATAATTCTTAAATGTGAACTTGTTCAGAATGTTTTTTTTTTTTTTGCACTAAAACAAATTAACTATTAGGAGTTGTGGTTATTTTATAGGTAGTGTCTACAGATACGGACCCGTACCGCAGCCTGTGGCCTACGGATACGGCACTTTCCCTTATCATAAATATTAATGAGCGGCACATAAATATTAATGAGCCGGCTGATGAACGCGCTTCGTGATTGGCTGGTAATCCGACGGACATAAATATTAATGAGCCGGCGACGCTGATGAAGGCGCTTCCGTGATTCGAGGTGAATCTGCGGAATGGATGGCAGAACTAACAGCCAGCAAACTATAAGTATTTTTTTACCTTCAAAAGTAGCGACAGACTATTACATATTAAGAACCTAAACAAAACCTTGACGTATTTTCTACGTCTGTCAACACAGACCCTGTCACAGTCACTTTAATGTTAGCGGACTCTGTTGAATGGCTAAGTTACATAACCACAAACAAATCTCACAATATCACAGTAAATCGAGTTTGTGGTTGTTTTTAATTCATGCCGAATTAAAGAGCTGCTCCTCACCATTCACGAGTGTTTGTTTCATATTCGACATCCTTAATTTTATCTTGTAAATTAGCGTCCGAAATTAAATGGGAACATTTGCAATGGAGTTCGTCAGCCGCTTCCACCACTGAACGCGGTAAACTAATTAATAGGAACTGGACTTCAAACACTTTAGACACGGCGTCTAAAAGCGTAAAAACTACATTGTCTAAAGTGTGAGAGGAGACGGTGTATTGTTGGTTAAATTATACAATGTTCACCGTCAAAGTCATTCATATAAACTGCCTGTAATGTGCAGCAAATAGTAGTTAACCATCGCCAGCTCTTCAGTGACCTTAACACGTCCGTACCTCTAGTACAGATGCTACGGGTATGGGTCCGTACCTCTAGCATCAACCTTATGCATAATAGAAAAGAGAACAGCAGATGACTGACATGACAGGCTCTGCACGCAGATTCACCTCGAATCACAGAAGCGCCTTCGTCAGCGTCGCCGGCTCATTAATATTTATGTACGTCGGATTACCAGCCAATCACGAAGCGCGTTCATCAGCCGGCTCATTAATATTTATGTACGGCTCATTAATATTTATGTACGGCTCATTAATATTTATGGAGTAAAGTGCGGTATCCGTAGGCCACAGGCTCGGGGTACGGTCCGTATCTGTAGACACTACCTATTTTATAAGTTATTATGCTGTGGGTTTGCTGGAGATTAAACTGGGCTGGGGCTAGGGTTGTGGTGTTATAAACGTGTATTTTATATGAGTGGAAAAATAATCTAATGTTGACTTGATTAATTAATGATTTTGATGAATAAATGTTCCTTGTTTACATGCGTGCCATGGTGTGGTCTCCCTTTGCTTTGTGAACATAACATGACATATAATAAAGTGGAGCACAATCTGATAATTAAAACATGTTTTAAACTAAACATCAAGAAGCATTTCAGTACTCAGTAAAGTAAAACACATCCCGTCCTGTTCACTGGTTTTAATATCTAGATGAAATGTTCACTACAGTCACTATCAGTACTAGAAAAAAGATCAGTGAGGATAATTCATCAAACTGGTTCTAGAGATCACACAGATTCACTCTTCTGAAAATGAAAAATACTAAAATTCACTGATCTGCTTCATTTGATTCGATCAAACAGCACAAACAATAAACAATCAACTTCCTGTGGTCCTTTTGCATCTTTTTGTCGTATCTTTTGTAGTTCTGTATATTTCTGTGGTCATTTTGCATCTTTTGGGGTATTTTGTGTTGTTTTGTGGTCATTTTGCATCTTTTTGGACTTTTTTTTGTAAATTTGTCTATATTTGTGGTAATTTCCATTTCTAATATTCCTGTTCTGGTGGAAGTTATTTTTCTAAGTATTTACAGTAGGACCTGGAAAAATTCAGGACTTTCCAGAGAGTAAATTACAGGGACCTTCCACACAAACTGATCATTATTTACCTGGAAAACAAAACTGCTGTAAATAAACTGACTACCTGCTTAGACGCTCCGAGACACTCATTGGCTGAACTCTACTGTCGGTCCCGCCTATCGCACTCTCCGATTGGACAATCTAGTGACGTAACCACTCTCCGACTGGCTCGCAGGAATTGGCGGGGGGAAGAGCGTCCAGTTTAAACACAGAAACACACAAACTGCTCCGCTCCGTATCTGTGTGTTCGGCAACCTGAAACCGACGGATTTTCTCTAATTCTCGGTACCGGTTGAGATCAGAATCATCGCCATGGACGAGTCTGGCCGTAACGGAGGAGTTACGGAGGTTTCTGAGAAGCTGGAGAGGTGAGTAAACGCTGCAGTTAGTGGAGGCTAACGGTTAGCATCCGGCTAAATTCGGGAAAGCTGGAAAGATATTCACAGATTCAGACTTCCGGCATCAATAACTCATGAAACATAAACTGTCAGAATAAACATTGCCTCTTTCCATCGTTGTAAGGTAGACAACGAGCTACAGGAACAGTCTGATCAACGGTAGCTGAATTTAAAGCTGCAGATTAGTGTCTATGAGGAGTGAACAGAGACCCTCTGCTAACAGCAACAAACAGGAACACTAATATTCAGTAACTTCACTCCAATAAAAAATCCTTTAAATTATGAAAAATATGTATTATTGTATATATGAAGCGTCCTAATTTTACTCTATTTGCAGGGACTAAATTTAATATACACTCTCTCAAAATGTCAATTAAATTAAATCCCTGTAAATGATCTTAAATTGAGGAAAATACACATTTATATTGAAAGTAATCCTCAAAATTGACATTTTAAGAGAGAATATATTAAATTAAGTCCCCATGAATGATCTTAAAATGAAGAAAATACATATTTGTATTGAAAATAGTCCTCATAATTAATCTTTTAAGAGTATATATCAAATTTAATCCTTATAGATTTTTAAATGAGGGAAATACAGATTTATGTTGAACATAGTCGTCACAATTGATATTTTAAGAAAGTATATATTAGCTTTAGTCCCTATAAATGATCTTGAAATGAAGAACATACAAATTTGTATTGAAAATAATCCTCAAAATTGACCTTTTAGGAGTATATATAATAAATTTAGTCCTTATTAATAGATTCTAAAATGAGAAAGATACAGATTTGTTTTAAAAAGAATCCTCATAATTGATCTTTTAGGAATATATATGATAAATTAAGTCCCTAAAAATAAACTGATTTTAAAAAGAAAATAGATTTATATTGAAAATAATCCTCAAAATTGACATTTTAATAGTGTATATATTAAATGTAGTTCCAATAAATAGAGTAAGATGTGTAAAATTCATATACATAATAATATACAAATATTTTATTCAAAATTGTAAGGATTTTTTATTAGTAATAAAATTTAATATTACTCTTAGAGTGATGTTCTTGAATTGTATTATAATAAAAATGTACACACAAACACACACACACACACACACACACACACACACACACACACACACACACACACACATATATATATATATATATATGTGTATACATAGTGATCATTTGTAGGGTTTTAATTTGATATAGACTTTCTTCAAATATTTAGCTATATATATTTTTAGGATTATTTACAATGTAAGTGTGTGTTTTCTTCATTTTAGAATCATTTTATGAGGACTTAATTTAATATATACTCCTAAAAGGTCAATTATGAGGATTATTTTCAATCTAAATGTGTATTTTCCTCAATTTAGGTTCATTTATAGAGACTTAATTTATTATATACTCTCTTAAAATGTCACTTTTGAGGACTGTTTTCAAAATAAATGTTTATTTTCCAGATTTTAAGATAATTTACAGGGATTTAATGTAATATTCTCTCTTGAAATGTAAATTTTGAGGATTATTTTTAATCTAAATGTGTATTTTCTTCACTTTAGGATATTTTACTAATATTCTTCTGTCAAACCAAGAGTTGTAGTGTGACCTGCAGTGATTCTGGAGACACTCCAGTACGTCAGAGTGAAGTTACTGAATATTCGTGTCTCTGTTTGATGCTGTTAGCAGAAGGTCTGTGTTCACTCCTTATAGACTCTAATGTTTTCCCTGCAGCTTTAAATTCAGCTACTTCTGATCAAAGTGTTCTTGTAGCTCATTGTCTACTTTAAAACAATGGAAAGAGGCGTCGTTTATGTTCTGACAAAGTATATTTAATGAGCTGTTGATGTCAGAATCAGTGAATGTTTTTCCAACTACACTGTTTATTGCGTCTTTACAGTTTAATGATGTCTTCTTTCTGTTCTGAACTACAGAGACGTGATCATTGTATGTCAGCCTGGACTGTTTAATTTTGCTTTTATCTGACTGTTCAGATGAAAACTGTTGATTCAAATACAGAGTTTAGAGGCATTAAAAAGTCAGTTCTGCTCATTTATCTGCTCTGAGCCTCGGTTCTAACTGAACCTCTGGTTGAATCGGCTTTGAAGGACCAATTCAGAACCACAGAATCACAAAATGTGACTTTATCTCCAACATTGTAGCTGAAATGTTTTTATTTCACCAAAATGACCTGATTTCATTCCCAAAGGTTTGATTTCAAGCATTATAGTTTATAGCATAAACGAAGAGAGAATTTCTTCATTTTATAGGTAAAACTCTGCTGTGAATCAAGTAGATTATAGTCTAAACAAGGATAATAGATGTACAATAGTATAACCTTTATTAATCCCACAGTGGGGAAGTTCACAGTTTTATGGTTATGGAGCATCTTTTTTGTGGATATTTTGTGTATTTTATGGTGATTTTGTATCTTTTTGTAACAATTTTGTGTATTTTTTGATGATTTGTGTCTTTTTGTAACAATTTTGTGTATTTTATGGTGATTTTGTGTGTTTTTGTGGTGATGTTGCGTATTTTGTCGTCATTTTGTCTGTTTTTGTGATCATTTTATGTGTTTTTTTGTGGTACTTTTGCATCTTTTGTGGTGATTTTCTGTTATTGTTACGTTTTGTTCTGTAGTTCTGTAATTCTACATGTTTCTGATCTTTGTCTCTGCAGGTCTCTGACCATCGATTCAGGCGACAGGATGGAAAAGTATCAGCGGTATGAGACACACAGATACACCTTTGTGGTAAAACAGTCAGCATCCTCTGGTTCTTGTTTGATGATCACATGAACATTTTAACCCTCATCAGTACATGCGGACCTCACAGGTGTATAAGTTGTCATATTATTTTAGTTACAAAGGGGCCAGTAAATACTCCTAAACCAACCAAATAAATTAATTGGTTGTCAGAGAATCACTGGACCCTCAGCTCTCCGTCTAACGGGTCCGGTTCTACAGCCCAGTGGGGTCTGACCCAGATGGGTTCAGAAGAACGTTTAAGCTTGTATTCGAGGAAAATTCTCCGAGCTTCTCACTGCCTCCATCCAAACGTCTAATCCTGCTTCCTCTGGTAATTAATTTAACTGAGTAGCCAATTTTAAATGATCAAATTAACTACCAGTCACGTCTGTTAACGGCAGTTTTTCCTGTGGCCATGGAAGTGATTGGAACACCTGATTTTGATTATTTGGATGGGTGAGCCAGTACTTTTGGCAATATAGTGTAGATGGATGGTAAACTGAGATCTTCTCCTTGAGGCTCAGCTCCATCTTCACCACCACGGTTCGGTACAACGCCTTCATTACTGCTGACACTGCACCAATCCTCCTGTCCATCTCTAGCTCCATTTTCCCATCACTTGTGAACAAGATCTTGAGATACTTGAACTCCCTCACTTGAGGAAGCAACTCCCCCCAGCCCAGAGGGAGCAATCCATCAGTTTCCATCAGAGAACCATGGCCTCGGACTTGGAGGTTAGATCCACATCCCCACCGCTTCACACTCGGCTGCAAACCGCTCCAGTGCTGCTGAAGGTCTGATGAAGCCAACAGAATCACATCATCTGCAAAAAGCAGAGATCCTGAGGTCCTCAAATCGGACACCCTCCTCACCCCGGCTGATCCTTGAGATCCTGTCCATGAAGACCAGGAACAGGATTGGAGACAAGGGACAGCCCTGGAGGAGTCCAACATCCACTGGAAACAAGTCTGACTTTGTGCTGAGTATATGGTCACAGCTCTCGGTCTGGTTGTACAGGGACTAAATGGTTCGTATCAGAGAGACTGATACCCCATACTCCCTCAGTACCCCCACAGAACCCCACAGGGGACCCGATTATAAGCTTTGTCCAGATCGACAAAACACATGTAGACCGATCTGTTTTATTCAGACTAAGATAAGAATATTAGATTAGTAATATTCTAGATATAGAATATAGATATAGAATATAGATTGATGAATTCTAATCTGTATTATTACATCTTTAGCTAAAATTGATTTAGAGCAGGATGGAATGATTGACCAAGAAATCAATAAAGCTGTTTATGTATGAAATTACCCTAGTGTAGTTTTGAGGACAGCACTGAAGTCTTTTTTTCTTTTCTTCAGATTGATTCAAAACGGTAAAGGTGTGGCCAGACGAGGGGACATGGAGAAAGCACTGGAGTTCTTCAAACTGGCGTACAACATTCACCAGAGTGAAAAACTGGAAATCAGAATCAAGAAGATTGAAGAACTGATTGCTCAGAATGACTCTGAGGAAGAAGATGAAGAGTTTGTCAACGTAAACAACAGCGGTTTGATGCTTTTTAAACAGCTGCATGACAAACTGTACGACTACCAGCGGGACGGCGTCGCCTTCCTGTACAGCCTCTACAGGGACGGACGTAAAGGCGGCATCCTGGCTGATGACATGGGCCTCGGAAAAACCATCCAGGTGATTTCGTTCCTCTCCGGGATGTACGACAATGATGTGGCTAAACACACTGTGCTGGTCATGCCGACGTCCCTCATCACAAACTGGACCAAGGAGTTTGCCAAATGGACTCCAGGCATGAGGGTCAAGGAGTTTCATGGGACTAGCAAAGGGGAGAGAACCAGGAACTTGGAGAAGGTCCAGAGGAGGGGTGGCATCCTCATTACGACCTACACCATGTTAATGAACAACTGGCAGCAGGTGTCATCGTACCATGGCAGAGAGTTCACCTGGGACTACATGATCCTGGACGAGGCCCATAAGATTAAAAACAGTGGCACGAAAACAGCCAAAAGTGTCTACGCCATCCCGTCCAAAAACAGAGTTCTGCTCACAGGAACTCCGGTCCAGAACAACCTGAGAGAAATGTGGGCCCTCTTTGACTTTGCCTGCCAGGGAACTCTGCTTGGCACCGCTAAAACTTTCAAAACAGAGTACGAGAACCCCATCACCCGGGCCAGGGAGAAGGACGCCACTCCAGGAGAAAAGGCTCTGGGGATGCGGATGTCGGAGACCCTCATGACCACAATCAAGCCCTACTTCCTCCGCAGGACCAAATCAGAAGTGCAGAAAAACAAAAAAGGTGGCACAGATTCACTCAAAGAGCAACACTCGGACAACAACGATGTCCCACGTGTTCCAAAAGACTCTGGAGCCGTGATGCCTGAACTGACGAGGAAGAACGACCTGATTGTGTGGACGTACCTGAGTTCTGTTCAGGAGGACATCTACAGGCAGTTCATCTCTCTGGACCACATCAAGGAGCTGCTGCTGACCACCAGATCTCCTCTGGCTGAACTTAACATAATGAAGAAGTTGTGCGACCATCCCAGGCTGCTCTCTGCTGCCGCCATCAGCAAGTTAGGTTTGGAGGAAAACGGAGGCGAGGGCCAGCAGGGAGACGAGGCCGACACCGACGCCCACAGCATCGACAACGTCCCCGACGACACCTTAATATCAGAGTCCGGGAAGCTCGTCTTCCTGTTCGCACTGCTGGAGAGGCTCCGAGAGGAAGGCCACCGAACACTGGTGTTCGCTCACTACAGGAAGGTTCTGGACATCATAGAGCGTATCCTCGGCAACAGAGGTTTTAAAGTGCTGAGGCTGGACGGTACCATAATGCAGATCGCAGAGAGAGAGCGCCGCATCTCTTTGTTCCAGACAGACAACCGTTACTCCGTCTTCCTCCTGACCACGCAGGTCGGTGGAGTCGGCATCACTTTGACAGCAGCCAACCGCGTGGTCATCTACGATCCCAGCTGGAACCCGGCCACGGACGCCCAGGCAGTGGACCGGGCGTACCGCATCGGACAGACGGAAAACGTCGTCATCTACCGGCTCATCACTTGCGGCACTGTGGAGGAGAAGATCTACCGCCGGCAGGTTTTCAAAGACTCCCTCATCAGGCAGAACACCGGCGACAAGAAGAACCCGTTTCGGTACTTCAGCAAGCAGGAGCTGAAGGAGCTCTTCACGCTGGAGGACACCAGGTCGTCGTCCACGCAGCTGCAGCTTCAGGAGCTTCATTCCCGACACCGACGGACCGACTCGGAGCTGGACGAGCACATCGCTCACCTCCACGCCATGGAGATGTTCGGCATCTCCGACCACGACCTCATGTTCTCCCTGGACGTCCACAACGACGAGGCGCCCGAGAACCAAGAGGAGCACCAATACATCGAGGGGCGGGTCCAGAAGGCCCAGGAGCTGATGAAGGCTGAGTCGGAGCTGCAGGTGCAGCTGGCAGAAAACATGATGTCCAGCACAGAACCAGCCTGGCTCAGACAACCAGCAAACAGCAGAGGGTCGCATGAGAGGAACCCAAGAAGTCCTAAACAGAGTCCTGCATGTCCACCGCAGGACCACAAGTTCAACGAGTCAGTGGTTGTGGTGGATTTGGACCAGGACAACCAGCAGAACCTGACTGACCGAGTTATCGATCTGACTGGATATCAGAGTGCAGCAGAAGTTGTAGAGGTCAGTCAGGATGAAGTTCAGCCTCCAGTCAAAGAGGAGAGCATTTACATGGAGGCAGCTGAGGAGGTGATGGAGCCGAACGAAGCTCCAGAAGCTGGAGATCCAGAAGCTTCTGTTGGAGAACTGATGGAAACATCTGAGGTGTCTGAGGCAGCAGGTGACGGCACCTTCCTGGAAGCTGAACAAGATGAACAGCAGGTGATTTAGTGTGTTTTGTGATGATTTTACATATTTTTATTGTAATTTTGCATCTTTTGCAGTGATTTTCTGTGTTTTTGTGGTAATTTTGCATCTTTTTGTGGCAGCTAAACGGAACTTCACACTCTAAATCTGGCTCCGACATGGACTTGGGTCATCATCACGTCTCACTTCTGCAGAACCAAAGACTTTCTGTCCTGCAAGCTTCCAAGTCCAGCTTCAGAGGAGACGTGTCCTCCAGAATCAGCAGCGGCCTTGAGTCCCTGCACGGGAACTTCCAGTTACAGCTGGACGACAGCGACGTGTCCTCAGAAGATCCGGACACCGAAGCCGAGGAGCGACGGCTGCTGTCTCAGCTGCACATGGAGGGAAGCTTCAGCGTCAACAAGTCTCTGTCTGAGCAGCAGCAGAGAGAAGCTTCCAGGCAGAACGTCAGCCTCGTCACCACCATGGACGAGTCGGCGGACGATTCCATCTTGGCGACCAGGAAGAAGAGAGCGGCGGTGATTTATGACAGCGAGGAGGAGGACGAAGAGCAGCGGCTAATGAAGAGCCAACTGGAGAACTCCTTCCAGGCCCTCGGAGCTTCAACGCCCAAATCTGGTTCCACTCCTGTGCTATCCAGAAGGAGCGTCGGAGGAAACACCTCTGTGGCGTCACGCCGGTCGCTGCTGCGGTCCATCATGGAGGTCATGGACGACCCGGAGGAGGAGGAAGATGAAGGCCATGATGATGGTAGAGTTTCAGTTTTTTTCACCAAATCACCACAAATGAACACAACTCAAAGTGCGTTTTGGGTAAATTTAGAGTTGGGAGCTGAACATCCCTGATTGGAATAGCGTCGTAGGTAGGATGTTTAAAGGTTCTCTTCTTCTTTAGATGGAATTATTCAGAAATTGTTGAGAGCTACTTAGAAACTTGTTCCAAATGACAGGAAAGATGTCCAAAACCAGATAAAAACTACTAAAATTACTTAATATTATTCCAAATAGCTTGGAAGTAATCAAAAACATTTGCTCAAAATCAGACGAAAATCCGTCCAAAATGAAAGAAAATTTGTCCAATGTCAGTTTTTATTTTTTTGGAACCTGTTCTGACCAACCACCTACTAACATGCAGATTTGAAAGTTCACCCAGAATGACATTTTTAAAGGTTTCTCTGGTGAATTATCAGAAACCAGAAACACATCCAGGGAACCAATTATTGTTTCTAGGACTCTAAACTGTTCACACTCGGATACATCCCATAATACTGACGATCAACGTTGATTCTAGAGAAAATGAACAGAAACCAGATTTTCTGTTTAGATTATGACACCTGAATGGATTTAAACTGATGTGGTGCCATTTTTTCCTCCTTAAATCAGCGCTCGATTTAGACGGTTGCCAAGTCGCCGCGAATGCCGGGAATGATAGGAGGTTGATGACATCATACAAAGTGGCTGTCTCCATGAAGAAAACATGATACGTGGTTCAGCTCGATCGAGCGGATTTAGGCGGTCACCAGGTCGCCATTTGCGATTAAAAACGTTGCAAATGGCGACCGTCTAAATCGAGCGCTGTTAAATGTCATGTGTCTGTCTGCTGGACTGATGAAATGACTAATAAATGTCCAGTGTCTTGAAACTTGAAACGCCTCTTCAGATTGACCCAAAATGCTTCAACTTGTGTTCATAATAATTGAAAACTTGTCTGAAGACATTTAAAATTTGACCTGGAATGTTATAAGTGAGAATAAGCTTGAAGACTGGAAGCAGGAAAGGAGAACGTCTCCTGGAGAAAGTTCTAGGGTAGACCTACCAACAGCTCTACTCTAGAACGTTCTCCAGGAGACGTTCTCCTCCATGGACTTCAAGGACCTGGAACTCTGGAAATATTCCCAGTATGAAGGTAGAACTCTGATCATTGATAAAGTTACTGGAGATGAAGAACCAGATGTTCTGAGGAGGTCAGGAAGCAACTTTAGTCCTATTTGGTTGATATTTTTTGTGCAGAATTTGAGTTTTTGTTGCAATTTCACCCATTTGTGGTGATTTTGGTCCTTTTTGTGGTGATTTTGGGTGGGTTTTTTTCTCGTATATTTGAACCTTTCAGTGTAGTTTTGGCTTAGTGTGTTTTTGAGGTAATTTTGGCCCTTTTTGTGGTTATTTTGCCTATTTTTTTGTGCCAAATTTGAGTTTTTGTCACTTTCCCCTGTTTTGTGGTAGTTTTGGTCCTTTCTGTGGTAAATCTGGCTGTTCTTTGTGATGACTTTTCGTGTCTTTGCTGGCGTATTTGAACGTTTCAGGGTAGTTTTGGTTATTTTTTTGGTAATTTTGCCAGTTTTGTTCTGAATTTGAGTTTTTGTCAAACCCTGATCATTAATAAAGTTACTGGAGATGAAGAACGAGATGATTCTGGAGGAACTTTATTCAGATCTGAGGTCTTCAGGAAGGTTGTCGTGACTTTAACTGGAGAATAATTTCTCACTGATCTGATCTAGTTTCAGAACGTTCTGATGAAGCTGAGGAGGACGACGCTGTCGGTTCCAGCGGTGATGAGCTTCAACTGGAGGAGACCGAAGGAGAGACTCTGAACTCAGAGGATGAGGATGATGAAAGTGATGAAGAGGAGCATCAGTCCGAGGAGATGAACTTGGAGGAGTCCAGCGGTGATCCTGAGCTTTCTTCTTCTGAGAGGATGGATCGATGCGCCGCAGAGACCAACGGGATGGAAGACGTCTGCGAGGCCGAGAGCTACGAGTGTCTGGTGAGCAGAGGGAAGGAATGTTTCAGCAGAGCTCAGCTGGACGAAGCTCTGGGCTTCTTCCTCAGAGCCATCGACATCCAGCCTGGAGACCCCGAAGTCCAGCTGATGACCATCCAGCTGTACCGGCAGCTCAGTCAGAGGAGGTAACCACCTTCTGAGACCACAACATCCACAGTCCAGCTGAGGAACCAACAACAATCCATGGTTCCTTCTCCAGACAGAATGTTTCTACAGGAACTTCTGTCTCTGACGGGCACGCTGAAAATGTGGATATTTATTAAATGTATCGTCACGTTTGAACTAAGGTGTAGGGATTCTGGGTTTCTGTGGGTTTTTTGGAAATTCAATCCAAAATAATTTAAAAAGTGCAAAAATCTGAAGCTGATGTTTGTCACTTAAGAATTCTGAAAAGCAAATGTCCAGTAAAAGCTTCATAAGGAGGCGACTTTGGGCAGAACTCTGAGGTTTGTCTGAAGGTCCACTTAGTTCTTTTCTGAAATAAACCAAACCTTAGTTCTGATGTTGGTTCATCTGTGGATCGCGTTCTGGACGAATCAGTGGAAAGAAAGCAGAAAACGTTCACACTGAAGATGCTGAAGTCACAGAATTTAAACTGTTTTATTGAAGGCAATAACTGATCGATAGAATAATTGTCAATAACACCAAAAGATTGTTGTTTTTGTAGTTGGAGACAAAACAGAAAGCAGCAAATCTGTGCATTTAAGAAACTCTTAATCTTTGAATAACTGGCAGAATATTTAGTATTTTACTGTCAGAGCTGCAGATAAAATTCAGATGGAGGCTTTTAAAGCTTCGGAATCGACTTAACTGTCAGAATATTTGTTGATTTATGGTTGAAACTGGAAATAATAAATTAATCTCCATATATTCAGATAGTTGATGTTTCAGTTTGAGAATTTTTTTTTTCATCAAAACAGTCGGAAATCTGTGATTGAAGCTTCTTAAATGTGAATATTTACAGTCAGAGGAAAGAAACCAGGAAAAATTCAGCTTCTTCCATGGGAATTTTTCCTGCTTTCTTTCCCCTGTGATGATAAACTGAAGATCTTTGGACAAAACCAGACGTCTGATCAATAAATCCGGATAATAATCAGTAAAAACAACAGTTTGTTTTCAGGCCTAATAACATCTTTTGCTTTTGAAACGAGGAGGATAGATTCATCTGTTGTTTTGTTTGTGCCCTGGACGTTTCTTCACTTTGTCCTTCCACTCAGACTCTAACAAACTGATTCAATATAAAATCATAAATAGTAAGCTTTTATCATCCTCATCCAGTCAAAATGAGTTCAGTTCATGAATAAAGATTTTTTTTTCGTCTTTGGAAAAATGTGAAAATGTTCAAAGTTGATTTTTCTGTTTCATAAAATTATTGGTTTTGGAAGTTACTTCGTTTTCACGTAAAGATATCAGCAGAAATATAAATAAACCCAGAAAATATGTCAGCAGTGGTGCCAAATGGCGCAAAACAGTAATCTTCAAAAGTAGTAAAAACTTCGTTTAAAAATCTGTTAAAAAAATAATGCATGTCAACTTAAAAATATGCAAATAATAGTCAAAATGGTTATTTTTCAAAAATTTATTTTTACATTTTTTAAAATGTTTTTCTGTATTTTTTGTAGAGTTGCAATTTTTAGCTGCTATAAATCCAGAAAAAATGTAATTTTGCAAGAAAATGCAATTTAAAATATATGTAGTAAGTTTTGAGTATTTGCAGTTTTTTGCAGTAAACGTGTAAATTAATAATTTTGAGTTTATCTATATTTTAACAATAAATGAGAAATCTGTAAATTAATTATTATAAATTATTCAAACATTTACAGGTAGTTTCATTTTCAGTTATTTAAAAAAAAAAGCTAAACCATAATGTTCAAAAAGATTACATTAAAAAAATCTGTTAAAATACTGCATGTTAGCTTAAAAATTGTAAATACTACTCAAAAAATATTGTTTTTTCGATGTTTATCTATTTTTGTTTATTTTTTAGATATTTTTCATTTTCTTGTAAAATGATTCAGTTTGTAGCTGACATAAATACAGAAAAACTATAGAATTTTACAAGAAAGGAATTATGACAATATTGAAAAATAAATGAATATAAAAATTACGTTTTAATAATTTTTGAAGTATTTATAAATAATAATATTGAGTTCGTCAGTGTGTTAATAAATCAAAAATCTGTAAATTAATTATTCAGACATTTATTTTTTTAATAAAAAGGTTCATTTTCTAGTTATTTTTAAATTTTAAAATGTTTTTAAGGTTGTTCTTTTCTTTTCTTTTCTTTTCTTTTCTTTTTTTTTTTTTTTTTTTGTATTAAGGTTACAGCGCTGACGTTTCTTCTTCAGCCAATCAGCGATCACCGTCAGGCCGCTTCGCTCCCTTTGGCTGAGGCTCGTTCGGCTCCTGTCGGTGAGTTCCGGTGAAGGTCGAACTGCTCATCCCGATGACGCGGAGGAGCGCTCGGTTTGTGTCACCTCACGGCGCGGCGAGGTGCGCCTGCGCAGTTTTGAACTCGGTTTAAGTTTGGTCACGTGGTCAGAGAACAACGATTGACTTCCGGTTTGACCGCTCTACCTTCAAAATAAAATGGAGACTAAACTTTTGCACAGCACATTATAGATCAAAGAATTGTTTTATTTCATGATAATATCATCTTTATACTTGGAGCAAATATATCTGTTAATTTGTTGTTATGAATCATTAGTTATGAAGTTTCACTTTAAATTTTTTTATAATTGTCACTTTGTTTAGTAGGGCTGCTCAGCGGCGTAGCGGTTAGCACTTTCGCCTTGCAGCAAGAAGATCCCTGGTTCAAATCCTGGGGTGGGCCTGGGATCTTTCTGCATGGAGTTTGCATGTTCTCCCTGTGCATGCGTGGGTTTTCTCCGGGTACTCCGGCTTCCTCTCACAGTCCAAAAACATGCTGAGGTTAATTGGTTACTCTAAATTGTCCGTAGGTGTGAATGTGAGTGTGATTGTTCGTCTATGTATGTAGCCCTGTGACAGACTGGTGACCTGTCCAGGGTGTCCCCCGCCTTCGCCCAAGTCAGCTGGGATAGACTCCAGCACCCCCCATGACCCTAGAGAGGATGAAGCGGTGTATAGAGGATGGATGGATGGATGGATGGATGGACTTTGTTAAGTAGTAACAGTGAAAATAATACAAAATAAAATATTTAATGCAGAAATGTAACTTCAGTGACTATTATAGAATTTGTAGAAATAGATTTCAATATAACCCTAATTGTAAGCTTTACAAAGTGTCTCAAATAAAAACTTAAAACGGCAATAAAATTAAATAATATGAAATCAAGATGTGTGGTGTTGTTATTGATCCTTGAGCTTTCACAATAGAAGCAATTAAATACCGATAAAATACTGAATATGAAAATAAAACGACATAATTATTACAATATTTAAGAGTTCATGTAATAATTTATATTAAAAATAACAATTACATCATTATTTGACTTCCAGAACAATTAAGCTAAATAAATGCCTGTATTTGTGCTCAAAGTAAAGCTTTGGCGGGTTTCGGTGCTCTTATTATGAAGAGCAGCGCAGGAAGCATGAAGTGTGTCCTTTAGCTTGACTGGGGTTTTTCTTCGGTGTCTGCGGCTCTCTGAGGACTCTGAGGACTTTACTTGAGCTAACGGACACCGAGCCGCGGATCTTTGTCTTTAACTCTCCGCACTGGACGCTCCGACTTAAGCCGCCCGCGTCCAGGAGCCGCCCGCCGGCTAACGGCCCCCAGGAGCACCGCTGCCCCCGGGACAGGCTGCCATGGCTCGACCGAGGAAGAAAACTGCTGCTGAGTGTTTAGCTTGAAGCTCCGCGGGAGAAACACTGACAAGAACTACAACTAGAACTACAACACTAACTGCCCTGACTCTGAAAACACAGAGGAGGAAGAGGAGGAGGGCGGAGTGACATTTAATTAGAAGATAAAGATGAGGATGGGAGGCAGAGAGGAGCTGATCTGTTGTCTGCTGCTGCTGCTGTTGAGTGGAAACTCTGACTGCAGAGGTAAGGAGGGAGAGGATGAAGATACAGGGGTGAGGATGATGATTAGGGGGTGACGATGAAGATACTTGGGGTGAGGATGAGGATATTGAAGGTACCATAGGAACTGTCCACATATAGAACCTGGAGATCAACGTGGAGCCTGTGGAGATGTTCAGTCGTTAGTTCAGGACATAAACTAAAATTCAGCTGGTCCTGGTTGATCAATAACAGATGATTCATTCGTGGAACATTTAGAGCGACTGATTCTGACCAACAAGATGAATCATAAATGATTTTTACTTTTTAATTTGTGCTTCTTCTAACTGCAGAAAGTGGGTCAGACCATTCTGTTTCCAAACCCTTAAAGTCATAGAAAAACATCTAACTACACAACTAAAGTCACTACAGAAGCTAACAATGTGGCTAAGTTATATAGGAAGCTAACTACACAGCTAAATTCTTAGACTAAAGCTAGCAATGAAGCTAAAGCCTTAAAAAGAAGCTAACTGCACAGCTAAAGTTATAGAAAGGAGCTAAAAATGCAGCTAAAGTTATAGGAAGAAGCTAACAATGTGGCTAAGTCATAGAGGAAGGTAACTACACAGCTAAAGCTATAGAAAGAAGCTAACTGCACAGCTAAAACATTTTGTAAAGCTAACTACTCACTTAAAGCCATAGGCAGAAGCTAAAATCTTTGAAAGCCGCTAACAATGCAGCTTAACTGAGGGGTTTTGGAAGCAGAGTGGTCGAACCCACAACCCAGATATAACACTACAGTGGAATGTCAGAACATTCTGGAAAACACTAAACTTTGAACCTGTTTTTCCTCATAAACTACAGAAAGTGGGTCAGACCACTCAAACCTCCAGTTAAACATGTTTAATCTGTGTTCAGACGTGTTAAACTAAACAAACAGCTGCTTTCCTCCATGGTGAGACATGAGCTTCCTATTGGTTTTACTTTGAAGTCAGACTGAGGTCACACTGACGGACTTCCTGAGACGTGAAGCGAAACTTTCTCCATGTTTCTGCACCAATCGGGAGCTTCAGCTTCACATTGCTCTGAAGCTTCTCATAAAACCAGATTTTACTGGATGAAATCAGAGTCTGGAGCAGATCAATCATCTAATCCAGGTTTTAGCTCGAAGCGTCCCTCTGCTGAGGAGTTTATGGAAAACCTGCAGCAGGAAAGTGAAGCTGTGTGTCCACTCCACTTGATGCAATCACACAGATGGTGGGCGGTCACTAACGGACCACAACATGGTCACATGACGGAGCTTTCAGCTGACAGTCCCGCAGATGAGTCTGATAAACACAGCAGCTCGGCTTCAAACTTTCCCTTTTATTTCTAAAACACTAACGGTTATGATGTTGTGCAGATCCAGCTGTTAGAAGCTTCTCCTCCATGGTGAACTGTGTTCAACACCTTCTTTAAGCTCCTTTCCTGCCCCTGATTGGACAAACGCATCGACTCGGGGGCTGGTCTGCTCCTGGATTTCAAACAGAACCAGCATGGCGGCTCGGCTGCAAACTTTGTCTAGTATTACAAAAACACTTCAGAGAAAAGTATTTCTGGAAGCATTTGAGGAGAGAAATAATCTGCAGCAGCTGAATCTGTCCTTGTTTTATTTCACCGATGGTTAGTTTAGATGCTTGAGGACAGTTTCACGATGCGTGGAATCTCTGCACGCCGGAGTCCAGTCTGCTTTATGCAAATGAGCTGCAGGTAAACACACCGGATCGCAGATGGAAACACCCCACAACCGGACCAGAATGCCACATGCGGGGCGTTTCCAGCTGCGACCCGGTGTGTCCTCAAACATCTGAACTAGACGAGCCCTCAGTAGAGGGCAGAACCACGCCCATGCGTGATGCTCTGTATCAATTTTGATCATCCTACGTATATCCCTTCCTGCTTGATCTGCTGACCTGTAACTCCACAACTGAGCAGGGGACCTTAGACCGATCATCAGTGCCAAGTTTGATTATCCTGACTTCAGCACTTGCAGAGATATCTGACCGGACATACACACAGACATACTTCCCCAGCCAGCCACCCAGCCAGCCAGCCAGATACTGAAGCGAATGCAGTAACCCCGCTGATGTGTACGTCAGGCGTGGTTAACTAGCCGTTGGTGAACTGAAATCTGGACAGATTCAGCTGCTGCAGATTATTTCTCGCCTCACATGCTTGGCGTTGTTGTTGTTGATCTGTTTGTGATTCACTGTTTACTTCTTAAACCACGTTGGAGGTTTTTGTTGCAGAATTTCTCACTGATTGTTGGACAACAACTCTTCATTTCTGGTTGTTTCTGTAGAATCTATAAAAATCAGATTTTATTTCTTTTCAACATCCAATCATTGTCCGTATAGTTTGTCTTCTTTTGACAAGAACTGACCAAGGACGACTTTCTGGAAGAGAAAACGGATTTCTAGAGAATAAAGTAGACTCTTGGATCAAAACCTCCAGTCTCTGGTGGATCAAAAACTCCTGGATAGAACTGCACCATGAAGACTGAAGAACCAAGAAACTCTGAGGAAAGGTTGTTGAAGAGCATCAGTCAGGACGATACAAGAACATTTAAAGTTCCTGAAGATCTCCTGGAGTCCAGTTAAATCCATCATGAAGAAATGGAAGAAAGATGGAACATGAATAAATGTGACTAGAGCAGGATGTCCTCAAGACCTGAGAGACTAGAGAGGGAGGCCACCAAGACTCCGATGACTCCTCTGAAGGAGAAAGAGACTAGAGAGGGAGGCCACCAAGACTCTATGACTCCTCTGAAGGAGAAAGAGACTAGAGAGGGAGGCCACCAAGACTCTATGACACCTCTGAAGGAGAAAGAGACTAGAGAGGGAGGCCACCAAGACTCTATGACTCCTCTGAAGGAGAAAGAGACTAGAGAGGGAGGCCACCAAGACTCTATGACTCCTCTGAAGGATAAAGAGGCTAGAGAGGGAGGCCACCAAGACTCTATGACTCCTCTGAAGGAGAAAGAGACTAGAGAGGGAGGCCACCAAGACTCTATGACTCCTCTGAAGGAGAAAGAGACTAGAGAGGGAGGCCACCAAGACTCTATGACTCCTCTGAAGGAGAAAGAGACTAGAGAGGGAGGCCACCAAGACTTCTATGACTCCTCTGAAGGAGAAAGAGACTAGAGAGGGAGGCCACCAAGACTTCTATGACTCCTCTGAAGGAGAAAGAGACTAGAGAGGGAGGCCACCAAGACTCTATGACTCCTCTGAAGGAGAAAGAGACTAGAGAGGGAGGCCACCAAGACTTCTATGACTCCTCTGAAGGAGAAAGAGACTAGAGAGGGAGGCCACCAAGACTCTATGACTCCTCTGAAGGAGAAAGAGACTAGAGAGGGAGGCCACCAAGACTTCTATGACTCCTCTGAAGGAGAAAGAGACTAGAGAGGGAGGCCACCAAGACTTCTATGACTCCTCTGAAGGAGAAAGAGACTAGAGAGGGAGGCCACCAAGACTCTATGACTCCTCTGAAGGAGAAAGAGACTAGAGAGGGAGGCCACCAAGACTTCTATGACTCCTCTGAAGGAGAAAGAGACTAGAGAGGGAGGCCACCAAGACTCTATGACTCCTCTGAAGGAGAAAGAGACTAGAGAGGGAGGCTACCAAGACTCTATGACTCTTGACTTTGTAGGAATTAGTTTCCACTTTGACTATAATTTTTTTATGGTTGTGTTTTCCAGGTTGTTGTGTGTTTCCAGGTTGTTGTGTTTTCCAGGTTGTTGTATGTTTTCCAGGTTGTTGTGTGTTTTCCAGGTTGTTGTGTGTTTCCAGGTTGTTGTGTGTTTCCAGGTTGTTGTGTGTTTCCAGGTTGTTGTGTGTTTCCAGGTTGTTGTCTTTTCCAGGTTGTTGTATGTTTTCCAGGTTGTTGTGTGTTTCCAGATTGTTGTGTGTTTCCAGGTTGTTGTGTTTTCCAGGTTGTTGTGTTTCCAGGTTGTTGTGTTTTCCAGGTTGTTGTGTTTCCAGGTTGTGCGTTAAGCAGCTTATCTCTCACTGTTGATTCGTTCAGCAGCATCGCCGACAGTAAACTTTGTAACACTGCTGTGTGTGTGTGTGTGTGTGTGTGTGTGTGTGTGTGTGTGTGTGTGTGTGTGTGTGTGTGTGTGTGTGTGTGTGTGTGTGTGTGTGTGTGTGTGTGTGTGTGTGTGTGTGTGTGTGTGTGTGTGTGTGTGTGTGTGTGTGTGTGTGTGTGTGTGTACTTGTTTCTGCTATACCGGTGGGGACTTTGACCTGACTATTTGCTATAAAGGTGGGGACTTGTCTTACGGTGGGGACCTAAAATGAGGTCCCCACGGGTGGCAACACCGTTTTCTTGGCCATATTGTTGTTAATAAAAAATGTAAAAGTGTAAAAACGTTTGTTTAGGGTTAGGCATTGATTTGGTGATGGTTAAGGTTAGGGTTAGGGTTAGGAGTTAGATATGAATGGGAGTCAATGGTAAGTCCCCACCGGTATAGAAAAACAAACATGTGTGTGTGTGTGTGTGTGTGTGTTTTACAGGAATCTGTCCGACTCACTCAGCAGTCTGTTTCCCTGAATCGTGACTCATCCTGTTTCTTCTCAGTGCTGAACGAAACTGCTGCAGCTACAGGCTAGTTTTAACTCCTGACAGACGCGCTCTGGGCTGAACGTAGTTTTAACTCCTGACAGACGCCGCTCTGGGCTGAACGTAGTTTTAACTCCTGACAGACGCGCTCTGGGCTGAACGTAGTTTTAACTCCTTGTTTCCACTTCGACACTCTGGTCTTTAAAATCCGTCGGTTTGTGTGTTCCACATTTTCAGATTTTCATTTTTAAACATGAACTTGACCTAAGATAGCTCCAGAACCAATGCAGGTTCCTGTCCTGTGATTGGCCGGGGGCCGTCAATTGAGCAGCGGTCCGTCGGGTTGAAGTTCAGGTCGAGTCGAGGTTCAGAACATCTTAACCCCGTTAGCAGATCTGAGCCGCTTCGGAATGCAAAAGATCAGTTTAGTGAGCTCAAGAACCAGCTTTGTTCTGTCAGTGAAGTTTAGTTAGATTTAACTGTTTATTTACATTTATTAACAGATTTATTTACATTATTTAAAGATTTATATACACTTAACTATTTAAACATTTATTTAAACATTTATTTACATTTGAATATTTATTTACATTTATTTAAACATTTATTTAAACATTTACATTTAAAGATGTATTTACATTTAATTTAACATTTATTTACATTTATTTAAAGATTTCTTGATTTTGCGTTGAATTTAATCATCTTTCAAACAATCACTGAAGCTAAACCATTTATCTCAGTTTTTTCAGATAAATAGTTTAAGTTTTATGATTAGATTTTTAAGCTAGCAGGTCTTTTGGACCATCGGTGGGTTTCAGGATCAGACTTCCTCCAGACCTGATTTTCTTCGTCTCTGTCAGGTTTTCTCGATGGTTCAGAGAATGTCGTCCACTAAAAGCTTCTCTTTTCCTGAATTGGGTCAAACCAGCAGCAGTAATGAGAAGACAAAGACTTTATGTAACACTGCACCGAGCTGGCTAAACTCCCACGATGCTCTCTGATTGTCAACATGAACTACCTGTCGACAAAATGACGCACAAAACAACAAAAAAGACAAACAAGATGCAAAATCACAAAAACCTGACCCAAAATGACTGAAAGTAGATGTAAAATGACAAAAACAAATCACAAATAACAAAAACTAGAAGCAAAACGACAAAAATGAGACACAAAATAACGAAAACGAGACACAAAATATCAAAACTTTGATAAACGAGACCTTAAATTAGAAAAACAACATGACTGAGAACTAAACTGGCTGAAGAAAGATCCTCAGGGTTGTTAAGGATTACATTAGTCTTTGTCATGGTGCACCGTTGCTGTGAAACTCCCACAATCCTCTCTGATTGTAGTGAAACCTGAAACCAGAATGAAACTTGGATCACAATAAGTACTAAAAATACTGAAACATGGACTAACCCTGAGATAAAAGCCTCTGTGAGCTAACAGAACAAACCCAGAACCTCAGCAGACGAGTCGTGAGGTTTCTGTGATGCTGCTGCTGCTGTTGCCGTGGCTGCCGGCGGGACAGAGAGGTCGGCAACCGTTGCCATGGTTACAGATGAACACACACATTGTGTCGAACAGATGGAGGCAAACAAACCGAGCGGTTGTGTTTGTGTCTCTGTGAGGACTTCCTCCGTCTCTTTATGGGATTTTTCTTCTTCTTCGTGTTTTCGGCCAAAACTCCCACCGAGGAAATTATTTTTATTTGTTCTCCGCTGACGAGATTCTTACAGCAGCAGGACGCCGAAACCCTCCCTGGAGTTTAACTCTGAGATCCAAGAAGAAGCAAATGACAAAAACGAGAGAAAACGACAAAAATGAGACACAAAATGACAAAAAGACACTAAACGACAGAAACCTCATCAAGTTCTGCTAATGTGTTGTTCCATGAATAATATTTATTATTTAAAATATTATGTTGATTAAAAAATGTTCCTACAATTACAGAGGTATGGATGAAAAATAAAACCCATAAAAGCAGATTTCAATCAGATTCTAACTATTTTATCAGAGATCCAGTTTGGTCATCCGGGGGGGGGAGACGAGAGAAAAATGATATTTTAGGGGAACTCCAGACTTATTTGATATTTAAAATATTTCAAACATTCTTTCTCCTATTTTTATAGATTTGGTGTCAGGACAAGAACATTTACACACTACTGATGTGTTAGAGTTTAATACGTGGATTATGGGATGTAAAATGTTCTGGAATTAGCCTTTTGGAGAAATATCTGTGCAAACAAACAGATTTAAATTATTAGTGGACAGATAAATGTGTGCCTCTGAGGTGATATTCTGGTCTGGATGCTGCCTGAGAGGCAGAATTCAGGGACGAAAGTGGTTAAATTTCCCCTGAGAGGCGACTCACAGGGTTTAAAGTCAGACTGAAACCAACCATAAATGTGTTTCCTCCTCAGACTCCCGGCAGACCGAGCACCTGTCCTCCTACCAGCTGACCGTCCCTCGACCAATAGGAGGCCGGCTGAGGAGGGACGCTGACGGAAGGCCGCCCAATCAGGTACCAGCGCTCACCTCCGAGGGGTTTCTACTTCCTAGTTCTGTTGAATGGAGCGAACACATCACAAAAATGAAATCCTTAGTCACCAAAATGGAAACTTTCATCTCTGAACACGGTCACATTCTGAGTAAAACTGTATTTCCAGATTACTGGATCGTTTCCTGGATGAATCGATCGGCTGTTTGATTCTAAAACGGTGAAAAATGTGGATCAGAGTTTCATCAAGTGTCTGCTTTAGTCCAAAGATCTTCACTTTACTGTCAGAGAGGAAAGAAACCAGAAAATGTTCACAACAATCTCTGATTAATCACAATCACGTAATTAGTCATCGCCAGTTATCGTTTGTGTCTCATTTTTGTGTCTCGTTTCTGTCAGCATCAGTTAACATGGAGATCTAGCTCTAGCATCATTTACCATGGAGATCTAGCTCCTCAGCATCAGTTACCATGGAGATCTAGCTCTAGCATCATTTACCATGGAGATCTAGCTCTAGCATCAGTTACCATGGAGATCTAGCTCCTCAGCATCAGTTACCATGGAGATCTAGCTCCTCAGCATCAGTTACCATGGAGATCTAGCTCCTCAGCATCAGTTACCATGGAGATCTAGCTCTAGCATCAGTTACCATGGAGATCGAGCTCTAGCATCAGTTACCATGGAGATCTAGCTCTAGCATCAGTTACCATGGAGATCTAGCTCCACAGCAGTTGTTTCTGGAAGAAACCAGAAAATATTCCCACATTCTGGTCCATGGTTTCTTTCCTCTGTGACAGTAGAAGTTCACGTTTAGTGACAGAATTCAGACAGTTTGACCTGATTGATCACTTTCCAAACAGTTGGAGGTTAATTCAGGAACTAATCAGTGATTTCTTGCTGCTCTGTAAATGTGTAAAATGGGTCAAATACAATGAATATAAAATATTACAGTAGCACCAAAAGTGTGAAATATAAAATGTACAGCAACATATAAAAACATGTTTAAAGACGACAATAATATAGACAGAGTAAAAACTAAAATGTTGAAAGGCAGAATAAACTTTCCATCAGCTGCTTTCAGTTTTCTGAACGGGTCGGTTCTGTTCTGGAAGCTGAGCAGACTGAAGGTGTTTCCAGGTGAGTCGTGTCCTTGTACAACCTGCGACCTGCTGGCATGTTGGACCAGACTCCCCCCTTTAATCCTTACCTGCTGCTCATGAACTGACGGCCAGGTGAGTCAGGTGACCTTCAGAGGAGACGTCTGGATCCCAGTTCACCTGCAGCACAGTTTCAAAGTCATGTTTCAACCAGTTTTATCATTTTAGACTAGCTTCAAGTTGTTTAGGAAAAGGTTAAAAAATGGCTCAAATTTCTCCAAAATAATTGAAAGATTGTCAAAAACTTGTGAAAGCCTGAAAAGCATCGTCAAAAACTACCCCAACTTAATCCAAAGTGACTGAAACTTGCTAAAATAGTTGAAGTAATTGTGCAGAATGACTCAAAATTAAACACAACTGAAACCTGGAAACTTGTTGAAAATGACTGAGCAAAACTGAGCAAACATGGATCAAATCAACTAAAATAATCAAAGAAATTGGACAAAAATTATCCAAAGTTAGCATAGGAGGAAAACCAAAGGTCCTGGATGAATTAATAAATGCAGCATGGCTCAGCACCAGAGAATAGAGGAAGTAGTTGGAGATCCATCCAGCATGGGGAAACATCTACTGATGATGGTGGAACATCTACTGATGATGATGAAACACCTACTCATGATGATGGTGAAACATCTACTCATTGTGTTCTATTCTATCGACTGTCTGCAGGTCTCTTATGTGATCAGAGTGAATGAAAACGATCACGTCGTCCATCTGGAGAGAAACGAGTAAGTTCTCATCTCAGTCAAGTTATTATATTGATTATTATTATTGTTATTATTGGGTTGGTTTTCCATCTGAAGTCAGTCAAATCTGAACCTCTAGAACCTCCTCAGAATCATCTGATTCTTCATCCCCAGTAACTTTATCAATGATAAGAGTTCTACGTTCATACTGGGAATATTTCCAGAGTTCCAGGTCCTTGAAGTCCATAGAGGAGAACGTCTCCTGGAGAAAGTTCTAGAGTAGAGCTGTTGGTAGGTCTACCCTAGAACTTTCTCCAGTTGTTGGTAGGTCTACCCTAGAACTTTCTCCAGTTGTTGGTAGGTCTACCCTAGAACTTTCTCCAGTTGTCGGTCGGGCTGCAACTAACGATGCGTCGACAAATCGTCTGAGCACGATACGTTATCAAAAGCGGAAGTGAATGCGCAATGCAACAGAAATCTCCGTCCGACCGGAGCGCGGAACACGGACGGACATCGGCGCTGCATGGTGCATATATGCACGATGCAGCGCGGACATCCGCTATCTATCATAAGCGCGGATGTCAGCGTTTACTATACAGCTGTATCCAAACGTGGACATCCGCGCTACATCGTGCATACATAATATATGCACGATGCAGCGCCGATGTCCGTCCGTGTTACGCGCTCAGGTCGGAGGGAGATTTCTGTTGCATTGCGCATTCACTTCCGCTTTTAATGACGTATCATGCTCAGACGATTCGTCGACGCGTCGTGAGTTGCAGCCCGAGTTGTCGGTAGGTCTACTCTAGAACTTTCTTCAGTTGTCGGTAGGTCTACTCTAGAACTTTCTTCAGTTGTCGGTAGGTCTGCTCTAGAACTTTCTCCAGTTGTCGGTAGGTCTGCTCTAGAACTTTCTTCAGTTGTTGGTAGGTCTACTCTAGAACTTTCTTCAGTTGTCGGTAGGTCTGCTCTAGAACTTTCTCCAGTTGTCGGTAGGTCTACTCTAGAACTTTCTCCACCTGTCAGTAGGTCTGCTCTAGAATTTTCTCCAGTTGTCGGTAGGTCTACTCTAGAACTTTCTCCAGTTGTCGATAGGTCTACTCTAGAACTTTTTCCACCTGTCAGTAGGTCTGCTCTAGAATTTTCTCCAGTTGTCGGTAGGTCTACTCTAGAACTTTCTTCAGTTGTCGGTAGGTCTACTCTAGAACTTTCTTCAGTTGTCGGTAGGTCTGCTCTAGAACTTTCTCCAGTTGTCGGTAGGTCTGCTCTAGAACTTTCTTCAGTTGTTGGTAGGTCTACTCGAACTTTCTTCAGTTGTCGGTAGGTCTGCTCTAGAACTTTCTCCAGTTGTCGGTAGGTCTACTCTAGAACTTTCTCCACCTGTCAGTAGGTCTGCTCTAGAATTTTCTCCAGTTGTCGGTAGGTCTACTCTAGAACTTTCTCCAGTTGTCGGTAGGTCTACTCTAGAACTTTCTCCAGTTGTCGGAAGGTCTACTCTAGAACTTTCTCCACCTGTCAGTAGGTCTGCTCTAGAATTTTCTCCAGTTGTCGGTAGGTCTACTCTAGAACTTTCTCCAGTTGTCGATAGGTCTACTCTAGAACTTTCTCCAATTGTCGGTAGGTCTGCTCTAGAACTTTCTCCAGCTGTCGGTAGGTCTACTCTAGAACTTTCTCCAGAGGACGTTCTCCTTTCCTGCTTCCGGTCCGAGACATTCCAAGTCCTTGAAGTCTAACTTTTTAGAGTTCCAGTGTTTCCTTTTGTCGGCCACAAGCTGTCACTTTCAGTTTTTCTTTCAAATCTCGTGTCACTGCATAGAATCTAGACGAAAAAATCACTAAAAAGAAAAGCAGCAAAAGTGAAATGAGGAAAAAGAAACAAACCAGATTAGAATAAAATGAAACTAAAGTCGTCTCAATTGCAGTCAGTTTGTTTATCTTGGTTTCTCATGATTTACACACATTTTTATTTCATTTCTAGATAATGTTGATCCACAAATCCTTAAAAAAATGACTCCTGAAGCTTTTTGTTCTTGTTGTTCTTGTCAGAAACACGTCTGGTCTGTAAATCAGTCTGAACCTCACATCATAATAATCAGAAACAGCTGATAGTCGTTAATTTAGTCTTTGGTTTTATGTTTCAGACGTCAGCAGAGTCTCTCAGCTGCTGATTAGATAAAACAGCACAAGTTCAACTCTTCTCCAGAATCAGTTTCATGATGGAAAAGTTCCATTTGAGACAGAAAGTTCTGAATGTTTTTCTCCAGTTTCATGAAAATCATCCTCAGTCATAAAAGGAGTTAAAGAAATTCAAGTAATTAAAGGGAGAAATTAAGATCCACAGAATCCTTCAGAATACCTCAGAACATTTTATCTATAGTTGGATGGTTCCAGTTTCTGCCATTCCTGTAAAAGGTCAGGAAATCATAGATCTTCCAAACCTGAATATTAACGTACCAAAACATCAAATACCTGGATCAAAATTCTATTAAACACCAAAAAGCTGGATAATAATGCACCAAAACATCATAGACATGGATATAAAGGCTCCAAAAGACCAAAAACCTAAATATCAAAATCTTGGATATTAATGCTCTAAAACATCAAAACATTGGTGTACTGTACCAAAACATCAAAATCCTGCATAGTAATGCTTTAAAACATCACAAACCGAGATATTTATATGCTTAGGCATCAGAAGTCTGCATATTAACAGATCAAAAACCATGGATAGTGATGTTCCAAAACATATGAAACCTGCATAGTAATGCTTTAAAACATCAAAAACTTGGATGCTATGCCTCAAACCATCTAAAACCTGAATATTAATGCACCAAAACATCATAAACTTAAATATTTATGGACTTCAGCTTCACAAATCTGGATGCTGATGAACCAAAACATCAAAAACCTTAAAATAACACACCAAAATGTCAAGAACCTGAATATCATCTCTGAAAAACATCAAAAACTGTGATATTAAGGCACCAAAGTGTAAAACCAGAAATATTAAAGACTGAAAATGTCAGAAACCTGAATATTAATGAACCAAACCTGAGGAACGTCAGCTGGAGCCTCCATCAGGTGGTCGAGATGTTTGAAGAAGCAATTTTCACACCTGTCAGTTCTTAGCTGAGAACAGCACCTGTCCTGGTCCTAGTTCTGGTTCTGGTCCTGGTCTAGAACTTGTTAGAACCTCCAGTAACCTGCTGCTGTTGTCTGCAGGCTGCTGCTTCCTCCAGACTTCACAGTGTTCACCTACAGTCCAGACGGATCTCTGCTGACATCCAGACCACCTGTCCAGGTAACGTTCTCACCTGTCGGTTCACAGTAGAACACGAGTTCTGGTTCTGCTTTAACAAGTTCTAATGACCAAAGTAAACCAGAACATTTCAGTGTGATAATGGAGTGTCTACCAGGTGATATTATCATTATTATACATATAGTGTGATTTATTATAAGTACACTTTATTTTGAAAAGCTGGCATATTTCAGTCCCTGCTCCAGTCATCCTGTTAACTTTTTCACTGCTACAATTCTACAATTCTACAGTTTCATTTGGCAGACGCTTTTGTCCAAAGCGACGTACAACACAAGCAAGAATTCAGACATAAATGCTAACTGGAGACTTTTACTCTGAAAGACCCAAATACGTCAACTTCCTTCCCTTAGCCTCGTTACACCTACTTCCTGTTTAAATAATAACAATATGCTGCTGGAAAGACTCTTATTCTGAAGGTCAACCCAACAGACATGTAGGAATAATAAACACTGTACGGCTGATGGATTAGAACCCGTTAGAACACATTAAAACCTGGCAGAACCTGGTAGAACGTGCATAAATCTTTGTTAGTGTCATCAGCAGACAGAGCCTCTGTAACATTAGTAGGATGCTGGTGGAGGTGGCCATGCTGGTAGTCCTTCTAGAAGGGACATGTTTCTTAGTTTGTACAGAGTCTGGAAGTTTTAGGAGTTTTTAGGTGATTTTAATAAAATGTCAGAACTCTGAGCTCTGATTGGTTGGATTTTCTTCTGGGACAGAACACGCTGAGTTCAGGAACACGCTGAGTTCAGGAACACGCTGAGTTCAGGAACACGCAGAGTTCAGGAACACGCTGAGTTCAGGTACCATAGGAAAGTTAAAACTCTGAAGACAGGTTTAGTTTTTCCAGTTTTTAGAACGTTTTGGGGATTTTATCTATAAGAACGACTTTTAAACCATCCAGAGGGTTCAGGGAGACAGAACTAAAGATATTTCACTGAATGTTTAAAAACTTTTATTAATGGAATAAGAATGTAGATTCAGACTTGAACTGGATGAGTTTTATGTTTTCTGTAAGAAATCAGTTTTTTTTTCTTCAGCTCCAATCAGAGCTGCAGCTGTTTGTTCTAAGATGCTAGAAGCTCCTTCCTGCTGCTCCTCCTCTGGTTCTTTGGGTCGTTGGGTCTTTCCCAGCCCAGAGGCATGATGGGAGTTTCCTCATCAGTTAGTCTTCGTCAGGACGAGGACATTTCCTGTCTCTGACCTGCTGCTCTGTTTGGAAAAGACCAGAAATCAGCTGCTGCTGCATGCTGAAGCTCACTGCACTGTTTAAAACACGCTAAATACACACTAAAAACACGTTAAATACACGCTAGAAACATGTTAGATACACATTAGAAACATGTTAAAACAGAAACACATTATATACATGTTAAATACAAGCTAGAAACACGTTAGGAGCATATTAAAAACATGTGCTGTTACATCATGTGGAGGAAAACCAGCCGAGCGATGAACTCGTGAAACCTGATCTGAGTTTGTCTGCAGCTGTTGTTCCAGTTTCTGCTGTTTGAATGCAGGAGAAAAGACAAAACCTGCAGACATCGATGAGGGCTAAACCGTAAAACCTGCAGACAATGATGAGGGCTTAACCGTAAAACCTGCAGACAACGATGAGGGCTAAATCGTAAAAACCTGCAGACATCGATGAGGGCTAAACCGTAAAACCTGCAGACAATGATGAGGGCTAAAATGTAAAACCTGCAGACAATGATGAGGGCTAAAATGTAAAACCTGCAGACAATGATGAGGGCTAAACCGTAAAACCTGCAGACAACGATGAGGGCTAAACCGTAAAATCTACAGACATGTCAAATGGTAAAATGGCGTCCCGGCAGCTGAAATGTGAACAGAGTCCAGCTGATCGGAGACAAAAATAATTTGAAGATTGACTGAGCAGGAAACCAGGAAAAGGAAGTGAGAAACTAAAAAATGATGAGTTTGAATTCCTCTGAAGTTGCACACAGACACACACACACACAGACAGACAGACAGACAGACAGACAGACAGACAGACAGACAGACACACAGACACACAGACACACAGACACACAGAAACACTCACGGACAAACACACACAAGAAGTGATGTCTCTGCTCCTGGTTGACTGGTACAGGACGTGTGTTTGTCAGTTTTCTTTCAGATTAAACTTCAGTCTGTTGTGTTCCAGTGAAACCCGATCAGTCGATGACATCACCCATCGGGTTTGATCAATAATAAACTCTCGAGCTGCAGGTGGAGCTCCCCCTGCTGGTCTCTGACACTCACTGCACCGTTCTGTTCCAGACCCACTGCCACTACCGAGGCTTCGTTCAGGATGTCGACGGTTCAGCTGCTGCTCTGAGCATCTGCAACGGCATCAGGTAACACCTCTGATAGAACCAGACCAATCTGATGGAGGTCCTCAGAACGTCTGGTTCTTCATCTACAGGGACTTTATCAATGATCAGTTCTACCTCCATCCTGGGAATATTTCCAGATTTACTCTTTAGATTCAGATACCTGGAGTGGATGAAAAATTAATCTGGTCTGAACGAATCATACCTGCAGTAATGTGACACAAAACACCCAAAACCATGAAAAACGATCAAACTGGGACGCAAAAAGACTTGACTCACAAAATGTGACACAAAACCACAAAATAGAGACATAAAATGATCAAAAGTGACCTACAGTAAGATGTAAAGCAAGCACAACATCACAAAAAGATCACAAAATGACGAAGAACAACTCCAGTGTGACTCAAAGTGAACGCGTAAAGATGTAAAATGACCCAAATATGACACAAAGCAACCAAAGAGACTCAAAACAACCACAAAGAGACACGAAACAAAAACAAAGACTCACAAAACACCAAGGTGATGACATGTTGTGCGTCCTGTTGTTGACGTTTCTTCAAAAAACACACAAATGAAATCCTTTCTTATCCATCATCAGTAAATAAGAGTAAATAAACCCTCCAAGTAAGAGAGGAAACGGCAAAGACACCTGAAGGACGAACACTATGACCATCTGTGAGGAGTATGAAGAGGGAGGAGTGTGTGTTTGTGTGTTTGTCGTCCTGCTGCTGCGTCAGTGTGAGTCCTCAGTAATTAGTTTGGTGGACACACACTGGATTAATTAACAGATTTTTAACCTTTGTGTAAGTCCGCTGAAGGTTTGGAAGAACTTTAAAGAGACAAGCCACACAGTTAATGGAAGAAATGTAGTTTATCATCAGTGAAAAACCAGTTCAGTCACAAATATCAGAGAGAGAGACGCACAAAACACACAATAAAACATAAAATCACTGCAAAGGGACGTAAAACAACAACTAAGAGACATAAAACAAACACAAAGAGACACAGAACGACCACAAAGAGACACAGAACGACCACAAAGAGACATAAAATGAAAAACAGACACACAAAACACTAAAATGTCAACATGACGTGTGTCCTGTTGTTGACGTCTCGCTCTGATTAACAGCTGGTACATCGTCCTGTCTGTGGGTTTCTGTTTTTTCAGAGGAGTGATACATCTCACTGATGACAGCTATGGTATCGAGCCATTAGACTCCGCCCCCGACCAGCACCTGGTGTACCGCCTACAGGATGTGACATCACAGCCCCGAGGGTGTGGAACGCTGCATGACGATCACGACCACAGCAACACTACGGAGCATGCTCAGTACGGACCGGAGGAAATCCACCACAGACAACACAGAAGGGTGTGTTAAACAGCACCACAACAAAGAGACACAAAAGAACCACAAAGAGACACAAAAGAACCACAAAGAGACACAAAACAATCACAAAGACACAAAACAACCACAGAGAGACACAAAACAACCACAGAGACACAAAACAACCACATGTTGTGTTATCGTTCCTGCACACTGACTGCTGTTGTTGTTGTTGTTGTCATGGTGCAGATGAAGCGAGCTGTTCTCCATCAGACTCACTATGTGGAGCTGCTGCTGGTGGTCGACAACGACAGGGTGAGACAGACGCAGGCTAACAGTTTCCCTCCGCTTCCAGTCTCCGTGCTAAGCTAGGCTAAACGCCCTGTCGCTGTACACCTGAGTGTTTGTTCTGTGTCTGCAGTTCAACTACATGAACAGGAACGAGACGGCAGTGAGGGACGAGATGGTCCACCTGGCTAACTTCGTAGACAGTGTAAGTACACACACACACACACACACACACACACACACACACACACACACACACACACACACACACACACACACACACACACACAGTACTGATGGTTCCTGCAACTGCAGGATAACATGCTAACACTAAGGATTCTCCGATAGCTGTGGGGGCAATCTACGCTAACATGCACTACAGGAGAATCCTTAGTGTTAGCACATTGTCCAGCTAATGTGGCTAAAATCAGGTTCATGAGGTTCTAGGGAGTCTGTTCTGTGATGAGGATGAATTATTTATTGATTATTAATTATTATTATGTGTGTGTGTGTGTGTGTGTGTGTGTGTGTGTGTGTGTGTGAGCAGATCTACATGCAGCTGAACATTCGGGTGGTCCTGGTCGGTCTGGAGATCTGGACTCAGCAGAACCTGATCAGTACCGACGGAGCAGCCGGAGAAGTGCTGAGTCGCTTCACACAGTGGAGGGAGAAGGACCTGGTGCCCCGACGCCGCCATGACTCAGCACAACTCATCCTGTCAGTACCCACTGAACACACAGAACACCCACTGAACACCCACTGAACACCCACTGAACACCCACTGAACACCCACTGAACACCCACAGAACACCCACAGAACACCCACAGAACACCCACTGAACACCCACTGAACACACACTGAACACACACTGAACACCCACTGAACACCCACTGAACACCCACTGAACACCCACTGAACACCCACTGAACACCCACAGAACACCCACAGAACACGCACAGAACACGCACAGAACACGCACTGAACACGCACTGAACACACACTGAACACACACTGAACACACACTGACCCACTGATGATTATGGCGATGATGATGATGATGATGATGATGGTGATGATGATAGATAGATACTTTATTTATCCCCATAGGGAAATTGTTGTATCTGGCAGCTCATATGAAACACCTAAAAAAACGCATAAAAACATCATCCCATGTAAAAACATTTAAAAAAAAATGATGACAATGATGGTTGTGGTGATGATGATGATGCTCTCCGTGCAGGAAGAAGGCTTTTGGAGGAACAGCTGGGATGGCGTTTGTCTCCACCGTGTGCTCCAGGAGTCATGGAGGAGGAATCAACGCGGTAAACTGTCCTAATTCAATGATGTGGATTCATCCACCGCTGAAAGTAGTCCCAGCAGGGAGCCATGTTTCCTGTTTAGAACCAAACTAAACCAACATGACACGCTTTGATGTCCGCTGTACCTGTGTTAAGTCATGTTTAGAAATGAAACGATATATTTATGAAGTTTGTTTTAGGTTTAATATTGTTAGTTGGATAAAGGTAGTGTTGGAAATGTGTCACTGTAGACCTTTAGGACACAGAATATCCACGGATTAATGAACAGACTCCTTCTACTACATAAACCAACATGTTTTTACTATAACATGTTATAAACACAGTATGAGGCAGTATTTCTACAGTGTACTAGTGGTACTGGTATCCTGTGGTCACATGACGTTCTGTGTTCCTCAGTTCATCAACAACAACGTTCCTTCATTCGCCTCCATCGTCGCTCATGAACTCGGACACAACCTGGGAATGAACCACGACGACGGACGCAACTGCCAGTGCTCAGGGCTCTGCATCATGCACTCTGGAGCCACGTAAGACACACACACACACACACACACACACACACACACACACACACAGTATATATAATAAAATAGTAATGTATCATAAAATAATTTCATAATAATTCATAATGTGTTGTAAAAAGAAAATTCCTTAAAAGGGAACATTTTTACAGTGAAACAAAGGAACCATTAGGAGCTGTGGTTTTTTCCATTTTGTTATGCTGTGGGTTTATTGGTCCAATCCACTTTAGATCAGACTGGTTTCTGTGTAGAACCTGGTCTGGATGGATCTGACCCTCCTGGTCCAGCTCTGCCTCCATCTGCAGTCCGTCCTCATCCAGACTCACTAAACTCCTCGTTTCTCCCTCAGAGGATCCAGGAACTTCAGCAGCTGCAGCGCTGATGACTTTGAGAAGATGATCCTGTTGACCGGAGGATCGTGTCTCCTGAATGTCCCCCGACCAGACGAGGCCTACAGCGCCCCCTACTGTGGAAACAGGCTGGTGGACGTCGGGGAGGAGTGTGACTGTGGATCAGAGAAGGTCTGAGTCTGCGTTTATCAGTTTATTTATCATAAATCATTACTAGAAAACATAAAATAACTCCTGTTTACATCATCCGAACATGAAGTGGAAAATACAAGACATCCTCGTCAGTTGAGTCCTGTGATTCTTCAACTACACCTCCCATGATGCTTTGGGTGATGTAAGCAGAAAGCGTTGTTGTTTGCCTTTAAAAGCAGCAGAATCCTCTGTGAGCAGCTTCTGTTTGTGAAGTTCTGGATCACTGCGACACTGAAGGAAACCTGAAAACAACAGCTATTAACCACAATCTGCAGTTCTAACAAGGGTGTTTTTTGTTGTTTGATTCACAGTTTACATCATTTGTCATCAAATAATGAAGTTCCTGCAAAGAGTAAATCAGCTCTGACTCTCAGAAGAGACTCAGCTCTGACAACAAATGGGCTAAATTCATTTGAAAAACTATTAAAATGCATAGAATTAGATTTAAAGTGCAGAGAAGTGACAGTAGAGCAGTAAGTTGTTGTGTGTTTGTGTGTTCAGGAGTGTGAGGAGGATCCCTGTTGTGAGTTCCAGACCTGTAAACTGAAGCCTGGAGCTCAGTGTGCTTATGGAGAGTGCTGCTACAAGTGTCAGGTAAACAGCAGCTCAGAGGATGCTTTCATCAACCATGCTTCAGCTGTGTGACGGTACGCTCTGTGTTCAGTACCGGCCAGGAGGAACGGTGTGTCGCTTCAGCACCGATGAATGTGATCTACCTGAATACTGCAACGGCTCCTCGTCCCTCTGCCAGAGCGACGTCTTTATCCAGGTGACGTCTTTTACCTGTTTGGAAGAAGTCAAGTCTGTCTGCCGTCTGAACTGTGGTTTATTTCAAAAATACAGAGTCGTTCTCAACAGTAATGTCCTCACACTGCAGAAATGTCCTCACACTGCAGAAATGTCCTCACACTGCAGAAATGTCCTCATAAGGCAGAAATGTCCTCACACTGCAGAAATGTCCTTATAAGGCAGAAATGTCCTCACACTGCAGAAATGTCCTCATAAGGCAGAAATGTCCTCACACTGCAGAAATGTCCTCACACTGCAGAAATGTCCTCATAAGGCAGAAATGTCCTCACACTGCAGAAATGTCCTTATAAGGCAAAAATGTCCTCACACTGCAGAAATGTCCTCACACTGCAGAAATGTCCTCATAAGGCAGAAATGTCCTCACACTGCAGAAATGTCCTCATAAGGCAGAAATGTCCTCACACTGCAGAAATGTCCTCACACTGCAGAAATGTCCTCATAAGACAGAAATGTCCTCACACTGCAGAAATGTCCTCACACTGCAGAAATGTCCTTATAAGGCAGAAATGTCCTCACACTGCAGAAATGTCCTTATAAGGCAGAAATGTCCTCACACTGCAGAAAGGTCCTCATAAGACAGAAATGTCCTCACACTGCAGAAATGTCCTCATAAGGCAGAAATGTCCTCACACTGCAGAAATGTCCTCATAAGACAGAAATGTCCTCACACTGCAGAAATGTCCTCACACTGCAGAAATGTCCTCACACTGCAGAAATGTCCTTATAAGGCAGAAATGTCCTCACACTGCAGAAATGTCCTCATAAGACAGAAATGTCCTCACACTGCAGAAATGTCCTCACACTGCAGAAATGTCCTTATAAGGCAGAAATGTCCTCACACTGCAGAAATGTCCTTATAAGGCAGAAATGTCCTCACACTGCAGAAAGGTCCTCACACTGCAGAAATGTCCTCATAAGGCAGAAATGTCCTCACACTGCAGAAATGTCCTCACACTGCAGAAATGTCCTCATAAGACAGAAATGTCCTCACACTGCAGAAATGTCCTCATAAGGCAGAAATGTCCTCACACTGCATAAATGTCCTCACACTGCAGAAATGTCCTCACACTGCAGAAATGTCCTCACACTACAGAAATGTCTTCACACTGCAGAAAGGTCCTCACACTACAGAAATGTCTTCACACTGCAGAAAGGTCCTCACACTGCAGAAATGTCCTCACACTGCAGAAATGTCCTCATAATGTAGAAGTAATGTTTTTAAAGCGCATGTGGTAATGATTCAGAGACGTCCTGACCAGCCGTCATTGGGACATTCCATGAGCTGTTGTTTGGACTCTGTTTAATAAAGTTTTGTCCTTCTAGAACGGACAGCCGTGTAAGAAGCAGCAGGCCTACTGTTACAACGGGAAGTGCCAGCACTACGACGGACAGTGTCAGGCCATATTTGGATCCAGTACGTACAAGTCTGTTTGATTTTACGTTTTATACAGTCGTCTGCTTCGTCTCTCATCGTCTGTCCTCCTTCTCCTCATCCATCCTCGTCCTCAGAGGCGAAGGCTGCTCCTGAAATCTGTTTCAAAAACGTCAACAGTAAAGGAGATCGCTTCGGCAATTGTGGTTACCACAACTACGGCTACAAGAAGTGTGAGAGCAGGTAAAAGACGCATTAATACGTCTTTCCTCACAACACAGCAGGGACATTTGATGTCCTCATCATGCAGAAATGTCCTCACAATGTCTACGCGTAATAGTAATGTCTTTAGGATAGAAAAATGTCCTCACAAAGTAGAAATGTCAGAAATATCCTTACTGCACAGATTTGTCCCCATAAAGCAGCAATGCCACCATGGTGCAGGGATGTCCTCATGATGTAGAGATGTCCTCATAATATAGATATGCTGTCATAAAACGTTAATGTCCTCATAATATAGAAATGTCCCCATGATATGGAAATGTCCTCACAAAACATTGATGTCAACATGAAACACAAATGTCCTCATGAACAGTCGTGTCCTCACAGTGCAGTTCTCAGCGGTCCTGTGAGGGTCTCAGGTGTGGACAGAATGTCCTCCCTCAGGTGACTTAGATCATATTGTCGTCATGCCTCCTGATCACATGACCGCCTGGTGTCTGTCTCCGTCGCCATAGAAACGCTTTGTGTGGGAAGCTGCAGTGCTCCAACGTTCAGACGGTAACGGTTTTCGGCATCGAGCCGTCGATCATCAGCACGCCAATCCTCGGAAGCAAATGTTACGGAGTCGACTTCATGCTGGGATCAGACGTCCCCGACCCGGGGATGGTTACCGAGGGAACCAAGTGTGGAGAGGACAAGGTGAGGACGAGGGAGGAAGGGGGGAAGGGACAAGGTGAGGAGACATTAAAACTAGTTTCTTCTTCTGTGGTTTCAGGTTTGTATGAACTTTGAGTGTCGCAACGTCGATGTTCTGAACTACGACTGTGACGTGGAGAAGAAATGTCACGGACACGGGGTGAGGCACGTCTGTCTGTCTGTCTGTCTGTCTGTCTGTCTGTCTGTCTGTCTGTCTGTCTGTCTGTCTGGTGGTCTGTCAGTCCTCAAGAAATTGAGGATTTTGCACCTTGTGAGAAACGTCCTCACAAAACAATGATGTCATCACAAGGTAGAAATGTCCTCATATTGCAGATGTGTCTTTATGATGCAAATTTGTCCCAGTAAGACGTAAATGTCCCCGTAAAGCAGCAATGCCACCATGGTGCAAAGATGTCCTCACAACCTAGAAGTATGCTCAAATGGTATAGATGTCCACCTAATACAGAACTGTCCGTTAAAACAGGAATGTCCATCACGTCCACCTGTCTCTGTCTACCTGTCTGTCCACCTGTCTCCAGGTGTGTCACATGCCCTGTATGTGTGTCTTCAGGTGTGTAACAGCAACAGGAACTGTCACTGTGACGATGGCTGGGCTCCGCCCTTCTGTGAGGTCAAAGGTTACGGCGGCAGTGTGGACAGCGGACCCACCTGGAACGGTACGACGGGACACACCTGAGCAGGCAGAGCTCCACCCACCTGTTACCTGAGCGCTAATGCTGTCTGTGTCCTCAGATAAAGACACGTCTCTGAGGGACGGGCTGCTCGTCTTCTTCTTCCTCGTCCTGCCGCTGATCGTTCTGGGAGCCTTCGTCTTCCTGAGACGGAACGAACTGATGAGAGCCATGGGACTCAACCGGAGGAAGAGATCACAGGGATACCAGTAAGATCCACACACACACACACACGTTTGTTTATCTATACCGGTGTGGACTTACCATTGACTCCCATTCATATCTAACCCCTAACCCTTACCCTAACCTTAACCTTCACCAAAACAATGCCTAACCCTTAAGAAACATTTTTGCACTTTTACTTTTTTCGGTAACAACAACATGGCCAAGAAAACACTGTTTCCCCCCGTGGGGACCTCATTTTAGGTCCCCACCGTGAGACGAGTCCCCACCGAGATAGCAATAGTCAGGTTGACGTCCCCACCGGTATAGATAAACACGTACACACACACACACACACACACACCTACCTACCTGATGTCTCTCTCTGATGTCACTGTGATGTCATCAGGGCTGATGGATCGGCTGCAGCCAATCCCGTCAGAGGTCCGCCTCCCAGAGTGCAGCCTCCATCCGTTGCCCGGGGAAACGCCAGCAGCATCGTCAGAGACGGGGTGAGTGTGAGGATGAGTCCAAACAGAAACTAAACGTTCAGGGGAAAAACCCAGAATGATTCTGAAAGACCGGTTTTCTAGACGTGTTCAAAACGTTCCAGAGGTTTTCTGCTGGTCTTTAATCTCCAGTCAGAACCTTTAACTGGTCTCTGTGCTGGGACCAGTATCAGGTCTTTACTGGTTTCAGTGTTTAAATGTTCAGCTGCTGTAGAACTGATACTGAGCTAAACCTGCTGTGATTGGCTGATCAGGATGCTGCTGAGGATGATGAAGGTGATGATGAAGCTCAGCCGGTAAGGTTCAGTCCAGAACCCAGAGACGGTCCTCAGATTAGTCAACCAATCAGCTGATCAATACATTACCAGACAGTAATGGATTATTTCCTGTAATCAATGAATCCACCATCAGTAAAATAATCACTGGAGAGGATTGATCAGCTGATTGGTTAATACATTAGTGTGTGTGTTAATCATTACTAATGTAAATGACTCTCTGAGTCCTAACATCTCTTCCTCTCCCTCCACATGAAGCATCAAACTCAGCTGCTGCCACCAAAGGAGGTAAAATATACTACCACTACACAAATACTACTCATATACTGATGTACTACTGCTTTGCTGTGTGTACATTCTGTCTGCAGGTTTCTGGAACATTTACTCGTTCTGTTTATGACTTTATGAAATACACGCTGCAGCTACAACTGAACACAAGAACCACAAAACAGCCAAAAAAATACTCAAAACAGCCACGGAGAGACACAAAACAGCCACGGAGAGACACAAAACAGCCACGGAGAGACACAAAATATCCATAAAGAGACACAAAACAACCACAGAGACACAAAGAGACAAAAAACACCTGCAGAGAGGATAGCGTGTTTGGATTTTCATGTCGTTGCTCTTTTGTGTAATTCATGACTTGTGATGTTCAGGTTTTCTGTTTCTGGAAGTATGGAAGTTTTATCATCTGAGAAGGAGTTAAAATTATTTACACACTGAGGAAAAACTATTCTGGTGATGAAATAAATGAATAATTATGGTCAAATCTGACTTTGTGTGTTCAGGTGGTGGAGACCAGCAGGTCGGCTCCTTCCTACTCTCTGAGGCCTCCTCCTCCTCCTCTGTAAGAGTCAACCAGATTTGCTAACAGTTTGATGCTAATAGAAAATGTAGTAAAGACTGATTGGACTAAGAAGCTAACTCTACGCTAACTGGACCTAGAAGTTATCTTTAAGCTAATTGTACCTAGAAGCTAACCTTACGATATCTTGGACTTAGACATAACTCTACACTAACTGGAGGTATAATCAGACTTTAAGCTTACTGCACTTAAAAGCTAACTTTCGGCTAACTTAATTCCAACCTTAAGCTAACTGTACCTAGAAGCTAACGTCGTGATAACTGGGACTTAGACATAACTCTGAACTAACTAGAGCTATAATCACACTTTAAGTTGAATGCACATTAAAGCTAACTTAAGGCTAACTTGATTTCAACTTTAAGCTAACTGTACCTAGAAGCTAACTTTATGGTAACTGGTACTTGGTCATAACTCTAAACTGGAGCTATAATCACACTTTAAGCTTAATGCACATTAAAGCTAACTTAAGGCTAATTTGATTCCAACTTTAAGCTAACTGTACCTAGAAGCTAACTTTATGATAACTGGTACTTGGACATAACTCTAAACTGGAGCTATAATCATACTTTAAGCTTAATGCACATTAAAGCTAACTTTCGGCTAAATTTACCTAGAAGTCAATTATGAGCTAACTGAGCCTAGATGCTAACTGTAAACTTACTGGACTTCAAAGCTAACGTTAAATGAACTGGATCAAGAAGATAGCTTAAAACGAAGTTGGCCTAGAAGCTAACTGAATCTAGACACTAGCTGTGAACTAACTTGACCTAAAAACTAACTTTAGGCTATCTTGATTCCAGTTATAAGCTAACCGTACCAAGAATGTAATTTTAAGCTGTTAAGTTGTTGCTGTTAAGTGAACCTAGAAGCTAACTGTAAACTAACTGAACCTTGATGCTAAGTGCAAGCTAACTGCACTAACGTAATTCTGAACTTACTTGACCATAATTGTCTTAGCTAAGTGGACCTAGAAGCTAGCTGAAATGTGGAGAAACTGATAAAATCCACCTTCCAGCAGCTCCAGCTGTGTCTGATTTACACGTTGTTTGGAGAACACATAGAAAAAGAAGCTTGAAAAGGAAATCCTGTGTTTTTTACCAGTAATTACAGCAGTGGAATATTATGTTTCTTTTTTTATTTTGCTCTCAGAAAACCGAAACCTTCTGCTGCATCACAGCCTCTGGTGCCTCAAAGACCCGCCCCCGCTCCACCTGTTTAACGACACCTGGACGACCCCTCTCCTCTCCTTTTCCACCTCAGTCCCTGCCCACTTACAGCTGGTCACCTAGCAACAGCCAGGAGAGGCTCTGTAAGCCAAAATGGCTGCCAGCGGGCCCTGAGGTCTGCCGAGGCCGGACTACCATCTGGACCGCCACACTAGTAAACCGGCCCAGTCGGACTGAACTGGGAATTTACCAGAACCAACAGGAACGTAGTGGGGCTGAACTGAAGCAGCTACTGTTCTCTATTCTTTCTTTCCTTCTTTCTGAAGTCCATCCTGTGACACACCTTCACCTCTGAAACCAAACCAGCCAATCAGATTTCATGTTGCTGCTCCCATCAGCTGACCAAATACCAGCAAGCAGCTTTGTTCATCATCACACACTGTTGTTCCAAGTGCTTTAAAATCAAAACGTCATGACATAAACTGGTACGAATCTGACACGATATTTTTAGCTGATTGAGTAAAACAATAGAAAAGATAAAAATAGAAATAAAGAAAATCTTGTAAAAGATACAATTTGAAACCAAAAATAGTACAGACAAATTGATTAAAATGCTCCTAGATTTTATACAATAGTTGAAAATGATCGACTAAAACAGTGGAAAGAGACACTCCTCATCAACTTTTTATATTCCAGCTGTAAAAATCTGTTATTCCATTTTGTTTAGTCTGTGAGCTAACAAACACTTGTTAGCTTATCTGTAGTTGTTAGCTGTATCCGTACTCCTGCTAGCGTTAAAACCGTCCACTATGTGGATAGCTGACCAGTTAATTAACTAATGTTTCATAGCTCACTGGCTGGCAGAAAGTCTTGAGCTAATGCTAATTTACCATCTCATCATTTATTACTCTGAAAAGAAGTTCTTACAATTCACTAGCCAATATTTGCTGCAATGTTAGTTAATTACAACTGGCTAATTAAGTTGTTGTTGATAGCAGGCTAACAAGATTATACACAACTGCATCCCAAATACTGTCCTAATATTAGCATTGCGACATATTCCCTCTATGTTTAGCTAGTCAGTTTGTTAACTTATTTAACCTCATGAGCTAATGCTAGGTAGCCTTTCCACCAGTTAAAATGTGTTTTTGTCAGTCTTATTGGCTTCTTTCACTTTTGATCACTTTAATTTTCCAAATAGGAGGTGTTACTAATACACAAAGCTAGTAAGCTAACTAGCTAACTAGCATTTGCTAGCTAATGGTGCATGTACGTTCGCGAGGTTATGAGCAAATTCTTGTTAGCAAATATGTCCTTACATGCTTCAGTCACACTGTAAAATAGTCACTTTATGTTTACCTTATCAATTTGTCAAGTCATGTTTAATAGCATCATTGCTAGTGCTAATGCTAGTTAGCTTGATCAGTATTTGCATTGTGTGACTTTGTAGTTACTACCCAACATTTATCACTTTTATTTGCCAGCTAACAATACTAGCAAGCTAAAGGGTCATGAGAAAATATTTCTTAATGATAGCAGTAAAATATTTACTTCATATTTACATAAACAATAACTAATATTGACAAATTATGTGTTCATGAGCCAAAGCTAGCCAGCTTTGCCACAAACTGTGTAGATTGTCAGTCACTATAAACATTCATTAAATCAACATTTTGTACTTCAGTCATAATAAATGGTTTTAATTCATCCAGTGAACTAATGCTGAGCTTTAATGCTAACTCAATACAGTTCTTGTGTCGTTAGCTAGCTAGCTTGCTGACAAACTTTTACTAGCAAAGAGCAAACGTGAAGAGATTATGAGTTGCTTCAGCAATCTGCAAATTTGAAACACTTTAAGCTGTTAGCCTCCAACAAAGGAGCTTTCTTTGGACATTGAATTTTGTGTTTCAACTGTGCAGTTTACAGACATTAGAGAGATTTATCAGATATATGTTGATTTTTTTATTTTTGCAATAGATCGTTGATTTCAGACAGAAACAGTTCATTCGTCTCAAACAGAATCCACATACTGTCCTAAGAAAAAGAAAATTTCTTCTCAATGTTCCAGATGTTTATCAGTTTGGGAAAAAGAGAAGCCATCTTAAACAGGAAGTGACTAACTCTGCAACCAATCGGCAGATCCCTCGGCTAAAGGCAGGCTTAGCAGCATAGCTATGTCATTTCGTTTGTCTATTAATGTTTGTGACGTTATGAACTTTAGAACTCTGCAATAAAAGTTTTACTAACAGGGCTAATTACACAACAATAAGGTTAAATTATGCTTTTAAGACGTAACTGTTACAACAGGTTGGCTTCCCTCTGATTGGCTGGTTTGTAGACGGGGCGGGGTTTACACGTGGACACTTGTTTCTGTCTCTGAATGAAGCACTGGTGCCATCTGATTGCACTTCCTTTCTGCTCTGCACTGTCATAGGAATGTAACGCACCTTCTGCTGCTGGGTGCGTTTGGTTTCACCACCTGGTTCGCCCGGCGGGTTCAGCTCCTCGTGTGGATGTTTGTGGTACGTTGCTGTTCGAGGCTCTACAGGGAAGCACTTCAGCTTATTTGCTCTCAAATCTTGGATGTTTGATCCATCTTCAATCAGGAAATATGTTGGAGGAATTGTGGGAAATGTAGGCCAAGACTAGCATAGGATTACAGCCACACATGCACCTCAGACAGGATTTAAAGTTTAAAACACAGAATCTGGCCTGATGCAGGAGATGGAACATTCAGTAGGAACAAGAAGCAAATAAGCACGAATAAATCTGCTAAGGAAACAGAAAATAACACATTTGAGAATTTTCCTGAGAATATTCAGTTTTTAAAGATCCCATATGGTGGCGCTCTTCAGCAAATTTACCAAAGTCTCTGTTTCAGCTTCAAACACCTGAGAGACTATGAGACCCCACGTTAGCCTACAGCATGCTAACACTAAGCATCCTCCTATAGCTGTGGCTTATGCTAATGTTAGCCACATTAGCCTACAGCATGCAAACACTAAGGATTCTCTTATAGTTGTGGCTTATGCTAATGTTAGACACATTAGCCTACAGCATGCAAACACTAAGGATTCTCTTATAGTTGTGGCTTATGCTAATGTTAGACACATTAGCCTACAGCATGCAAACACTAAGGATTCTCTTATAGTTGTGGCTTATGCTAATGTTAGACACATTAGCCTACAGCATGCAAACACTAAGGATTCTCTTATAGTTGTGGCTTATGCTAATGTTAGACACATTAGCCTACAGCATGCAAACACTAAGGATTCTCTTATAGCTGTGGCTTATGCTAATGTTAGTTACATTAGCCACATAATGTGCCAAATCTAAGGATTCTCCTATAGCTGTGACTTATGCTAATGTTAGCCACATTAGCCACATAATGTGCTAACTCTAAGGATCCTGCTATAGTGGAGAGACCATCAGTAATCTGGGTGTTATCAGTGCATGGAGACTCTTGTGTTCACTCTAACAGCAGAACATTTGGTGAGTTTGTTGACATTTACAAGTTCATCAGAAGTAGCTGTTGGAAGTAAGCAAAGCTGGTGGACTGAGAGGCTCATTCTGATTGGTTCACCTGAAGGCAGTGAGGGGGTGGGGCTATAAAAAGCTGGATCCTTATTGATTAATTAAAAAGACATTTCCACCCCATGGGACCTTTAAATTTTCTCACTCCAGAATCCAGTCTGAAAGGGACTTGAAGCTAGAATTAAGAAATGACACGGATCCTTTCTCATCTTTTGGCCTCGTTCTCATGTTAGAACTAAAAATTTTTCTGAAAGTGTTTTCCAGAGTGTAGAAAGACTTGACTACATCAGTATTTTAAACACTAAATGTGGTAAACTTTTCTCGACAAATCTGTTCATTTCAGTGTCAGAAGGCGTCCTGACTGACTAATGCTTATGGGTCAGCTGCTACATTAGCTTAGCTTAGCATCAGGTCTGGAAACATCTCCGCTGGTCGACTATATTCCGGATTGAAATTAAATTTGTGTTTAATCTGCTGAACTTCCCGGACTGAAGGTGTGAAAATAACCGGTTAAACTCTCAGATCATCACTGGATCAGCTGCAGTAACGTCCTGAAGCCTCTCTATCGCCACCTGGCTGTGAGGAGGGAAAAGGATTCAGAACTTTCGGTTTCTGTGAAGCTTTATGCTGCATTTCGCAACAGGTTTTATTCAAACCAGGGATTTTTACACCACCAAACGTTCCTGTTTCTGCTCCAATGAAAACATCGAGTTTAGAATCTTTTAATTTCCTGTTTTGAGGATCAGAGCAGGTCACTGTCAGGGTCATTTAGTGCCATTTGATCGTTTTCATGCCAAAAGAAAAAGTAATTTAACATTCAGAGTTCAGCCTGAGAAAAGAGACGACAGTTCAGGAGTTATTTAAAGAGCTGAAGGCAGCTGAAGCATCAGGTTACAGTCAGCTGCTCCGTGTTCAGAGCAAACCTTTAAGATTCTGAGTCCAGAGAAAACCACTGATCTCATGTCGGGACTCAAACCAGTGCGGAAATTCTAAAATCAAATCAAGTATATTTTATTCCATTGCACTTTTTGAAAGTTAACCAAAGTCCTGCACGTAAAACAGGAAACAACAATGATATGGGCGAAAAGCAAAACAGGAAGCAGAATAAAAGGTTGTGCAATCGATTAATATAAAACTAAATAAACAGGACACAGCTTAGAAGATGAATTTATATTTTCTATAAAATAAATGCAAACTACTAAAAGACACTTTACTGTTAGAGAATTAACTCATGTTTAATAGCTCACCAACTATCTAGCGCTGAAAATCTTGAGCTAATGCTAATTTAGTATCTCATCATTTTTTACTCCGAAAAGAAGTTCTTATAATTCAGTGTTAATTACAGGTGGCTAATTACGGGACTTTTGGTAGCAAACAACAATAGCAGGCTAACAAGGTTATACACAACTGCATCCCAAATACTATGCTACTGCTAGCATTGTGACATAATTCCTATGTGTTTAGCTAATCAGTTTGTTAGCTTGTTTAACATCATAAGCTAACGCTAGGTAGCCTTGCCACCAATTAAAATGTACCTTTATCACTCGTATTGGCTTCTTTTATGTTTGCTCAATTTAGTTTTCAAAATAGGAGATGTTGCTAATAAACAAAGCTAGTAAGCAGACTAGCTAACTAGCATTTGCTAGCTAATGGTAGCAAATGCTAGTATTTGTTAGCAAATCTGTCCTTACATGCCACATTACCACTGTAAAAGATTCACTTTATATTTACTTTATCAGTTTGTCAAGTCTAGTATGCATAAGCTAATGCTAGTTAGCCTTGTCAATAGTCGCATTGTGTGACTTTGTACTTACCGCCCGACATTTATCATTTTTATTTACCAGCTAGCAACATTAGAAGGCTAAAGGGTCATGAGTAAATGTTATATTTAGAAACATAAATAAGGTATAAACTATGAAATGGGGAAATTCAACTTTTATTGAAGATACACTGCGGTTAGACGTCTCATTTAAAATGCAGCGACACAAGAAAACTGCAGATGGAGACACAAACAAGGAGCCTGAATGAGAATAAAAATGAGTCCAGTAATCAAACCATTCATTGGGGCATGCAAATGTGAAAAGCCAGCAGCAGGAAGTAAAAGGAGATGAAATCAGAAACGTGACTTTCCCTCTGGATATAAATGTTGTTTGTCTGCTGATGTTTGGAGGTTTTCAGGTGTTATGCAGTTTTAAAATGCTTATAAATTTGTATACTTCTGCTTCTACAGTCTACTTACCTCCTGCAAGGTTTAGTTTATAAATAAAACTAGAAGTCTGTGAGGATTTTTTAATATTCATTTCTTCAGCAGGAATCACTGCAGAGCTGAACGTCTGAAGAATCATTGCTGGTTTGAGTCCGAACATGAGATTTATTTAAAAATCTATGAAATTAAAGGTTTATTTCCTTTAATGAGGGTTGGTGATAGCAGGATTTGAACCCTGAGTCAAGTCTTTCAGGTGCAGAGAACCTGAGCAGGACTGTGGTGGAAAATAACCGAGTTTCACATGAATCATGAAAAACATCAAATAATTAAAAGATAACGTAATATTTTACATTAAAACATTCATCAGAATATAATTGAAATCAGCTAAAGCTTCCCTCATAAATGCATCAGTAATTACAGCCCATAATTATGAAACACATGAATCTATAACGGTCGAATCTGCACATGGAAGACTTCCACTTCTTGCCAATACTTGTGTACTTTTACTTCATTAACAGAGTATTTCAGAGTAAAATTTTTGGTGTCGGTGGTTTGGATGCAGCCTGAGAGGTCAAACTCAGGGCTGAACACAAACTCAATGTTAAACCTGTGTTCATGTATGAGGTGAGTGAGGCGACACCGTGGCAACGCAAAGCCTCATCACCCTTTTCTATTACGATAAATGATTTTATATAGGGTATTTCCTTTTATTTTGCTATTGTAATTCAGCTTTCTGTGGTAATCCAGCATCTCACACGACTTCGTTAAGTGTTGCTGTGTAACGTGGGTTTTTATGATTTAAAGCTAAAGACGTGGAGGTTTCCGTCGTTGCAGGTTACTATGGCAACAGTGGTGATGCTGCGTTCAGGTGCTGCTCGCTGTAAAAGCCAAAATGACGTTCCTCCAGCTTCAGGCGATAATCTGATGAACTTTATTCACACTGATTGTGGCGGTGTTGGTTGGGAGACTCAATAAAGATGAACAGAAATGTTGTTCCACTGTTCAGACTCATGTTTGTGGCGTTTCAGGCACGAAGAAAAGCAGCTTTCAGTCAGATTTAAATCTCCATTTGGGTCTCATTGCTGTCACTCTGCAGTTTGACTTCTAAATGTTTTATTGGAGATAATTCATTAATATTTTTTACATTTTCTAGGGTGTACATTTATTCAGTCTCAATACATAGAGTATACATTAATTAAATGTGACGCTTCAAGTATATTTTAAAAATAATTTATTGCCAATAAAATGTTAGTACTTTTTTATTTACTATCCAACCTTTTTCTTTTAGAATTTTATATTTATTATCATATTTTAAAATCTTTAATCCCCATATTTCAGATGCAATCATTGAATGAAAAATCTAAAATGTAATTAAGATATTGAATTTAAAAATAACATGACCCACTGTGTTTTATGTCGTAGATAAAATGTAAAATATAAAATCAGTTCATTTAGATAGTTTTAAATTTCAAGTAAATTTTATACAGAATTATATCACGAAATTAAATTATCATATATAAATTAATTACATCAAATAGATAGTATTTGTATGTATTACAATTTTTAAAAATACATTAGAATTGATTTTATATTAACATTAATATTTTATATATTAATATAATTGTCATTGCATTATATTACACTTGGGATTTTTTCAGTTTATTTTTTTCTTTTTTTAATTTACATACTTTAGATATAATAACTGCCTGTGATAATTATAAAATAAAAATATGAAAGCATTTATTAAAACCACGCCCCTCTCACTTTTACGTCATGACATCAGTGTCGCGCCGCCTCATTTGCACGCAGGCCTCGCGCCCCTGCTCCGCGCCGCGAGCTGTCATCATTTCACCGGGAGAGGCGAAGGGCATCCGGGATACCGGCCGAGAGGGAGCCGCTGCAGCGCGTTTCTCCAGGTCAGTAACCGGGATTGTGGCAGCTGTTCAGCCTGGGAGACGCTCCGAGGAGGCGGCCTGAGCAGCTGCTAGACTCGGAGACGGATTTAGTTTAAGATCGGAGAAAAATAAAAACCCGTCCGGAGGAATGTGAGCAACACAAAACCTGTTAGCATGCTAGCTGCTACACTGACGTTACCGGGACGGCTCGATCACCCATTAAAAGGCTCGTTAAACCTTCTGATGCTTATTAAAGTGATCGTAGATGGAAAATACTCAAATTAACCGAGACATTGCGTTTGTATATACCGTTTAACTCCACCAGCGTCAGTTTATCCGCAAGCACAACGTGCTAATAGTAATTAATACAAAGTAGAAGTGAAGCTAACCGGCTAATTACACAATACGTTAGCTCCAAGGCTAACCGTGTAGCCGGTTAGCAGCAAGTAAAACCCCGCAGCTTCAGCCTCAGTACTGCTTTAACAGGATTTACAGCTAAAACATCCGCAGCTCATCATTTTACAATGTTTTTGTAATTTTCGGGAACTCATGACTCGTGAAAGGACAAAGTGACCGACAGCCTGGGTGGCCAATAGGGAAGCTCAGAGTCATATTTCCGGGCGGGATTTCTCCCAGGTAGCCAATCAACAGACGGTGGGGGCAGGTGGTGGGCGGGTCCCGGTGGGGCGGTGAGGGAAGCAGAATGGAGGCGGCTGGGAGTGGAGACCCAACAAGGTCAAAACACACAGAAACTCCAGCCGAGGGGACACACGGACGATCTCAGGCCGCTTACAGCGCACATCACCGGGCTGTCCTGTGGGGAAGGAGCCGCTGGAATCCCATCGGCTGACGGTTCTCACCGGAGAATGTAGAGAACAGCGGGAAATCCAGCAGTGCTTTCAACAGCAGCCTGTCAGGCAGCTTCTCTCTGCTGGTGTTCTGCCAAAAACCTATTATCGGCACAAGGGTTCATCTTTAAGAACTAACCCTCAAGACTAAAACCAAATCATGGCTGCAGGAAAACAACTTAAATAAGTAGATTTGGTCCTTTAGAGCCTTTTAACTCTTGTAAAGTGATATTTTCTATCATTTTTATGGAGTTTTTATCCCTAGTATGTGAATTCCTCATGTAAATTCACATGATAGATAATCCCGTTGAGTCGTAACCTCAGAATTTGAACCTTTTAATTCCTGTTTTTTTTTTTTTTTATCAGAAAGCAGCTGTTGCCTTAAATGTGCTGAATAAAAACGAGTGACTTGATAATAATTGTAAACCTGATTTCGCTCCAACCTGCAAACATTCCTTTGGTCACAATTATTCAGTTACAGTGAAGGTTTAAGTTTCACAGACACAGATATTCTTTGTTTTGTGTGTCAGATTTGTCATTTTGTGTTTCCTTTTTGTCTTACATATGTTGTTAGTCATTTTTTTTGTCAATTTGTGTCTCATTTTTATAATATTTCCTTATGTTGTTTTTTTTGCCTATTTTTTCGTTTGTCCCATTTTTGTTCGTTTTCTTTCTTGTCGTGTGTTTTATTTTTGTCTTGCTTGTGTTTGGATTAATACGAGTGATTTGATAATAATCGTGAACCTGATTACGCTCCGACCTGCAAACATTCCTTTGGTCACCATTATTCAGTTACAGTGAAGGTTTCGGTTTCACAGACAAACCTTCTGTGTTTTAACACGTTGTTACAGTTTGATCCAGACTGAAGCGTCTGTAAGCGATAGAAGCTGTGAGATATAAACCTCCCATAGATCAAACTCTACGATGCACTTTATTGAATCTCAGAAATTAAACTGCTTATCAGATCTGAAAGCCTGTTGTAGGTTTAGCTTTCATCATGTTGAAATGACTAAATGATTCTAAGGCTACGTTTATACGAGGACCATCTTAACAGAAAACGCAAAAGTGGAGTCTTGTCTTCACTTTTTATTTCACGTTTAGACGAGCGGTTTTGAAGGAAATCTGCGTATATACGGTGACTCTATAGTGTGTGGAATTCGATTGGATATGCATGCCAGGCAGCTAGATGGCGCTGTGATAAAACTCCGCCATGTCTATGCGCATGCTTACTATCTCCCTTTTCGGATCTCCGCCGCGGTAAATGTCAGACTAGTAAGAAGAACTTTGTTTGGACCGACGAAGAGGTCGAACTACTGCTTTGAACCACTTTGGACTACAAAGCCACAAAAACCCAAAACATCTTTGTTTACTTCCTTGTACCAGCCAGCAAACCAAAGCACCGGCGCATGTATGTGACGTAATCGCGTACGCGACGTGGTCAGATCTTGGCAAAGTTCTTTTTTTCCGGCAAAGTTTTGCGTTTTGCTGTTTAGACGGATTCTGGTTCCAGAACCCTTGCTGTGCGTGGAGGTGAGCCCAACTTGGGGGGGGGGGGGGAGTTGCTTCCCCAAGCGAAAGACTTTAAGTATCTCAGGATCTTGTTCACGAGTGATGGTAAAATGGAGCAAGAGATGGACAGGCGGATTGGTGCGGCGTCAGCAGTAATGCGGGCGTTGTACCGAACCGTCGTGGTGAAGAGGGAGCTGAGCCGTAAAGTGAAGCTCTCGATTTACCAGTCCATCTACGTTCCAACCCTCACCTATGGTCATGAGCTTTGGGTAGTGACCGAAAGAACAAGATCGCGGATACAAGCGGCCGAAATGAGCTTCCTCTGTCGGGTGGCTGAACTCAGCCTTAGAGATAGGGTGAGGAGCTCAGACATCCGGAGGGAGCTTGGAGCAGAGCCGCTGCTCCTTTGCATCGAAAGGAGCCAGTTGAGGTGGTTTGGCCATCTGATACGGATGCCTCCAGGGAGACTTCCTTTGGAGGTTTTCCGAGCACGTCCGTCTGGGAGGAGACCCCGGGGTAGACCCAGAATTTGCTGGAGGGATTACATATCTCGTCTGGCCTGGGAACGCCTCGAGATCCCCCAGGAAGAGCTGGAAAGCGTCGCTGGGGGTAGGGACGTCTGGAACGACCTGCTTCACCTGCTGCCTCTGCAACCCGGCCCCGGATAAGTGGAGAAAGATGGATGGATGGATGGATGGATGATGGATGGATGGATGGATGTTTAGACGGAGACGTAACGGCGGAGAGTTTTAAACTTTTACACTCTGGATGCCGGTTTCTAATTTTTGTGTTTTTAAGCCCCCAAAACGCCGTCCTCGTATAAACGATAGGGTGTTTTGTTGAAATATTTTGATGCTTTTACCTGCAAGCGTCCTTGTGTAAACAGGGCCTAAGAAGTGCTGTGACTGGACACAGTTTTGTTTGTTTGTTTTTGCTGCAGCAGAGGGTTTACCAGTTTAGATATTTATTATGAGAAATGCACACATTGATCTGGAAACTGAAACTTTAGTTGGACTAAAAACATTTTCAGGCGAAAATGAACTCGCTGAAAGTTGGGCTTCTGTAACTGTGCAGATAAGTTAGATTTTTTGAGGCTGGTAAATAAATCATGGTTTAAACCTGCAGGAGAGGAGAAGATGCTTTGGAGCATCTGTTTGGATGCTGCTCTTCTGAAAAACCAGTAAAACATGCAGTGACTCATGGAAGAATTTAAGACCGACTGTTTAAAAACTTGGCATTCTCAGACAGCCGGGTTTATGGCATGTCTGACCATCTGATGTTCAAGAGCAAATAGGAGTTGCTAAAAGTTAATCTGATGTATGTAACCTGATTGGCTGATAATCTTTATTGTTTTATCTGATTTCTGATTAAATAAACGCAAGACTTTGGCTCTGATGTGGTCGATTGTGATGGAAAAGTCCCGCCCACAGCTCCACTCAGCTGATTCTGCTGACGGTGCTAGGCTAATGCTATCACCAAGAGGTTAGCTGTGCCTCTTAGCCTGCAGCTAACTGTATGTGGAGCACCGTGGCATGTGTCTAAAGTCAGATTAACTTTAACTCTGTTCTGACAGACACAACTTTCAAACATGGAAAAAGAAGCTCAAACATCTCCTCCAGTCAGGACATCAGCTGCTTTTACGCTGGCTAACAGCTCGCAGCTAACTTAGCAGATAGCCACAGATTAACCTAAAACAATCACTGGAAAAACTAACAAAGCATTGAATATTAGTGAACAGTCAAAGATGAATTGTTGTTGGCTTTTAGCTTGGTATTTGTTATGTTTCGCTAATTATTTGTCCCTTTTAGCTAAATGTTGTTGACTTTTAGTGACCAGGGGGGTATTCCATGAAGCTGGCTTAGGTCTAAGCCTGGCTTATTTCGGTCAGCTTCGCTAACTTTAGTGAGAGTTTAGTTCCACCAACAAGGCTTAGGGCTAGCCTGGCTTGGTAACCATGGTAACTCAGCCAGAGCGACAAGCCTGGTCCGGGGCAGGCTAACAGTCAAGCTTACTTTAGCTCCATGTCAGAGAAGGTTCTGACGAGCTTCAGAAAGACGCCTGTGAACCGCATGTTACACATTAAATTCATCTTGATCTGTAATCAATGATGTTCTTGTTCGGTGACATACATTGAGACCTTTTTAAAATAACGCCGGAATAACCGTGAATCAAACTCTATCATATTACACATTTTGTCACAGTGTGTAACTGTGGCTCAGTGGTTAGAGCGTAGTTAAGTAGATTAAATGTGGTTTTACTTTTCATTGCACCATGGGTTGGAATCCACCAGCGGTAAATACTTGGAAATATCTGATTTTCTTTCTTCTTTCACCCTCAAAGTTCAGTCAACACGTAACAGGAACAGGCACAGATTGTGTTAAAATAAGCAGGACACAACAGCCACAGTTTTCCATAAAGAATACCTTCCTTTTACCAGCGGTCCAATCTGATCATGATGAGAATCCAAAGGTGAGGCCAAATGATGAGAGAACTATTTAGTGTACAGCTCATTTGTGTCTTCTCCCTTATTTAAATGTAGGCCACAGCAGCACTATCATCTCTAATAAAAATGACATCTCCTCTGTAGGCCTACATGTTTTTTTCTGCTTTTTTATTCAAAGTTTGAGTGTTTGATGAAACATCTCCACATGAAGTTTCCCCTTTTTTCCAAAGTATTCCTCCTTTGGTTTTAGGTGTTACCTGCTGCTTTATTCATCTATGGTGGATATATATTTGTCACATCAAGAACATGGATTAGGCCTACCAGAGTAAAAAGTCAAAACCACCATCACATTACACAAAACCAGGCTGTAGCCTCTTTCTCTCATATATATATATGTTTATACACACATAAAAAATGTCTTCAATGGGTTTTGAAAAGCTTTATTTCATCAGATTGATCTCCTCTGGACCACAGTAGTGTGACAAACTTCAGGGTGAGGAAAAAAAGTCATCAACCACTGCAGCTGTGGGTTATCCCTAATCAGTGTCAAAAACTTGCCCTCTGAAAATTAAATTTTCAGACATGTGTGCTTCATTAAAAAGAAAATAAACACTTATGCATTTAAACGGTCGGCAATGCTTTGCCAGGCAGCGTCTCGAGCGTTATTTATCGCAACCGTGTTGCCTTTTCTTGTGATAATCTCCCTGTAGTCCTCGTACAACTCCAAAGAGAAGTTTCTGCTCCGCCGAAGAGAAAGTCTCCGCTCTGTTTTTAGACATAATATCATCATTTCGACGATCGACACGTCGGGGCTTTTTATCTCCCCGGACGCGCACTCAGCCGCAGCTTGGATCAGCCTGGCTTGAATAAGCGTCTCTGAAAAACAGCTGAGCCTCGTTCGTGGAACTACTTGCAGCTGAGATTAAAGTTGCCGCTTGTTCAAGCCACGCTTACCGGCGTAAGCCCAGCCTGTTTTAGCCAGCTTCATGGAATACCCCCTGTTGTAGAGTTTTAGTTTAGTATTTGTTGTGTTTAGCTAACTATTGTTGACGTTTAGCCACTTATTGTTGACTTCTAGCTTAGTTTTTGTTGTGTTTAGCTAATTATTTGTCGCTTTTAGCTAACTATTGTTGACTTTTAGGTACCTATTGTTGACTTTTAGCTTAGTATTTGTTGTGTTTAGCTAATTATTGTTGACTTTTAGCTTATTGTTTGTTGTGTGTGGCTAATTATTGTTGAGTTTTAGTTAGTATTTGTTGTGTTTGAGTTCTGTCCTGTTCTAACACACCGTTTCTCTCTCTTAGTGGACAAACGGACCAGTGGACATTCACTTCCTGTCCTGGGTGTAACCCGGTGATCTACTTCCTTTCGTGGTTCTGAGGACGTCTGGCCCGTCGGACCGCCCACCTCCGTGTGTGTGCGACTCTTTAAGGACTTCTTATGCACCGTTTAAGGACTTGTGCGGCGCGGTTGCGTCCGCTAACCGCCTCACAGGCGGCTCAGACTGTCGGCCAGCAGCGGCCAATCACAGCTACCTCCACAGGGGGCACAAGGACGTTTCAGCCAATCAGGTGCTACACAGCACCTGTGGCCTCGGAGCCGTTCCTGAACGGGACAAGCTCCAACTACGTGGAGGAGATGTACTACGCCTGGTTGGAGGACCCCAAGAGTGTTCACAAGGTAAGGAGCAGTGGAACCCCCTGCTGGATGGAGCTGGAACAGGAGATCAGCCTTAAAACACGAACAATTCTGATTTCACATTATTAACATAATCCCTAAAAAATGTAATGGATTCATCTTCAAGGGAAAAAACACTGAGGTGCTCCGTTTTCAGTCATGTTAAATGATTCTGCTCTCTTCATTAGAGCTGTGGTAAAACAGTACAATACGTTGACTTTATTAATCCCCGAAAGGAAATTCAAAGTGGAGTTAGCTACCTCTGTGACTTTAGCTGTTGCTAGCTAACTCTCTGTGACTTTAGCTGTAGTTAGCTAACTCTCTGTGACTTTATCTGTTGCTAGCTAACTCTCTGTGACTTTAGCTGTTGCTAGCTAACTCTCTGTGACTTTAGCTGTTGCTAGCTAACTCTCTGTGACTTTAGCTGTTGCTAGCTAACTCTCTGTGACTTTAGCTGTAGTTAGCTAACTCTCTGTGACTTTAGCTGTTGCTAGCTAACTCTCTGTGACTTTAGCTGTAGTTAGCTAACTCTCTGTGACTTTAGCTGTTGCTAGCTAACTCTCTGTGACTTTAGCTGTTGCTAGATAACTCTCTGTGACTCTAGCTGTTGCTAGCTAACTCTCTGTGACTTTAGCTGTTGCTAGATAACTCTCTGTGACTTTAGCTGTTGTTAGCTAACTCTCTGTGACTTAAGCTGTAGTTAGCTAACTCTCTGTGACTTTAGCTGTTGCTTGCTGACTCTCTGTGACTTTAGCTGTTGCTTGCTAACTCTCTGTGACTTTAGCTGTTGCTAGCTAACTCTCTGTGACTTTAGCTGTTAGCTAAGTCTTTATGACTTTAGCTGTAGTGAACTATCTATGTGAGTTGGAGAAAGTCAGCAGATTTTCTCTTCTTAGTTTGGAACTTCAGCACTAAGAGGTTGTTGGCAAAACTTTGATAAATGTGAGCGCTGGTCTGATTCCTGCTGGAGACGTTCGTCCTCACGTCCTTCATGTGTTCCTCAGTCTTTAAGCTAACAAATGTAGCCACACATGGAGCAGTGTAATCACGTTATGAACACACACCCCTAGCAGTTATTTAACTGTGTTAAAAGCCCTGTTAGACTGGAGGTGAGGTGGTGAGATGAAGGTGACACCGGGAGTTCTGCTAGTTCAGAGATGTCTCCACAGGACTCATTTTAACTGAGTGGTAAAGGACAGACGGCTAATAATAGCTCAGAGAAGTCACATGATGGGCCTGTTGTACCGCCTGAAGGGAAGAACTGTTCTACATTAACCCTCGTGTCGTCCTGCAGGTCAAAATTGACTCGGTTTAAAGTTTGGAAATGTGGGGGGAAAAAATTCGCAGTGAAACTTCTGATGTCCACATTTTCAACATTTCTGGGAAATCTCTGAACATTTTTTGGTGAAAAAAAGGAAATGTTAAAAATGTTTAAGAACATTGAATTTCACTGGATTCGGTAGATTTTTTTTGTAAATATTCTTAAAGAAAACATAAGAAGTTTCACTGATACACACGTGGACAAAATTGTTGGTACCCCTCAGTTAAAGAAGGAAAAACCCACAATTCTCACTGAAATCACTTGAAACTCACAAAAGTAACAATAAATACAAATTTATTGAAAATTAAATAATCAAAATCAGCCATCACTTTTGAATTGTTGAATAACATAATTATTTAAAAAAACAAACTAATGAAATAGGGCTGGACAAAAATGATGGTACCCATAACTTAATATTTTGTTGCACAACCTTTTGAGGCAATCACTGCAATTAAACGATTTCTGTATTTGTCAATGAGCGTTCTGCAGCTGTCAACAGGTATTTTGGCCCACTCCTCATGAGCAAACAGCTCCAGTTGTCTCAGGTTTGATGGGTGTCTTCTCCAAATGGCATGTTTCAGCTCCTTCCACATATGTTCAATGGGATTCAGATCTGGGCTCATAGAAGGCCACTTTAGAATAGTCCAACGCTTTTCTCTCAGCCATTCTTGGGTGTTTTTGGCTGTGTGTTTTGGATGGTTGTCCTGTTGGAAGACCCATGACCTGCGACTGAGACCAAGCTTTCTGACACTAGGCAGCACATTTCTCTCCAGAATGCCTTGATAGTCTTCACATTTCATCGTACCTTGCACACTTTCAAGACACCCTGTGCCAGATGCAGCAAAGCAGCCCCAAAACATTACTGAGCCTCCTCCATGTTTCACCGTAGGGACAGTGTTCTTTTCTTCGTATGCTTGGTTTTTGAGTCTATGAACATAGAGTTGATGTGCCTTACCAAAAAGCTCCAGTTTGGTCTCATCTGTCCAAAGGACATTCTCCCAGAAGCTTTGTGGCTTGTCAACATGCATTTTTGCAAATTCCAGTCTGGCTTTTTATGAGTTTTTTTCAGCAGTGGTGTCCTCCTTGGTCGTCTCCCATGAAGTCCACTTTGGCTCAAACAACGACGAATGGTGCGATCTGACACTGATGTACCTTGGCCTTGGAGTTCACCTTTAATTTCTTTGGAGGTTGCTCTGGGCTCTTTGGATACAATTCCAACGATCCGTCTCTTCAATTTGTCATCAATTTTCCTCTTGCGGCCACGTCCAGGGAGGTTGGCTACTGTCCCGTGGGTCTTGAACTTCTGAATAATATGAGCCACTGTTGTCACAGGAACTTCAAGCTGTTTAGAGATGGTCTTATAGCCTTTACCTTTAAGATGTTTGTCTATAATTTTTTTTCGGATGTCCTGGGACAATTCTCTCCTTCGCTTTCTGTTGTCCATGTTCAGTGTGGTACACACCTTTTCACCAAACAGCAGGGTGACTACTTGTCTCCCTTTAAATAGGCAGACTGACTGATTATGAGTTTGGAAACACCTGTGATGTCAATTAAATGACACACCTGAGTTAATCATGTCACTCTGGTCAAATAGTTTTCAATCTTTTATAGAGGTACCATCATTTTTGTCCAGGCCTGTTTCATTAGTTTGTTTTTTTAAATAATTATGTTAATCAACAATTCAAAAGTAATGGCTGTTTTTGATTATTTAATTTTCAATAAATTTTTATTTATTGTTACTTTTGTGAGTTTCAAGTGATTTCAGTGAGAATTGTGGGTTTTTCCTTCTTTAACTGAGGGGTACCAACAATTTTGTCCACGTGTGTATGTAATCATTACATATGTTTAGGATTTTTTTGGAAGATTTTTCTCATTTTTTGAAAATACTTAAAATATTTCCAAGCATTTTCTTGGCAAATTTGGGGGATTTTTTTTTAAATATCACTTTAAGGAAAACTTTTAAGGAATTGTTGGAATTTTCTTCCTGAAGGTTTTGCAAATTTTCAGAAATTTGAGGATTTTTTATTTTTTTTGCTGAATTTTTGGATTTTTTTTCAGACAAGGAGACAACATTTTCTGCTGGCTGTAAATGAGGACAACTGGAGGGTTAAAACTGCCCAGTATTTAGGGTTAGGATTAGTCCGACTAGGGCTGGGCGATATGACCAAAATTTTATATCCCGATACGATATACATCACGATATAGCATATTTTTCAGGTGATTAAAAACAGTTACTCGTGTTCAAGTCTGTTGTTGGAACCGGGCAGCGGCATACCTTCCAAAGTACGGTAGTCTGATCCTTGTCGGTCTTTTTAAATCCAAACCACCACCATATGACAGAAGTTCCCCCTCTTTTAGGTACAAGCTCGTCGGTTTGAGCTGGTTGTTCGTCATCTTGTTGTTTAGATTGTTCTTCTGAGTCGAGTCCACCGTCTTCCTCCATAGCTGTTTATGTTTTAGCCGCGTGTTGCCAACTCCTCAGTAAGGAAAGTCGCTGTCGGTTGTCCTAAAAGTCACTAAATGACATCATCTCCTAATTTGCATATTTCCCAGTTTGCATGTAATTGTAATCAACGTTGTAGGAGAGAGGAATAGCGTTGTGGAATAGACCAAAAAATGAGCATAAAACACCCAAAATATGTTTTTGTACTAGAGGCTAAATGCTGTGGTTTATTTTAGCATGACAGTGAAGAAACATTTTCATTTATATCCCGCTCCGTAAGTCTGGATGGGATCTGTAGTGACTTTGTGCATGTGCGATTCATCGGCCGTCTGGAGTGATGTGTCCTCTAATCAGACACTGGGACTGCTGTGGGGTTACTGGACTGACAGCCTGTGCTCTGGGAGGGGGAGGAGCTCACAGCAGCACCTGCTGCTTGTTGAGGACAGTAACTGCAGAATGAGCCGAGTTTTCCTGTCAGAGTCTCCAAAATGGCAGAAAATGTCGCTAGATTTGTGGCTAGTCGCTTTTGACCAAAAAAAGTCGCTAGGACGCTTTGGAAAGTCGCTAGATTTAGCGAGAAAGTCGCTAAGTTGGCAACACTGGCCGTGTGCCTGGACTTGCCGTAAGGCACGTCGGTGACGTAAAATACTGCCGTAAAGCGTGTTTTGCGACACTGCGATATAAACGATAGGATCTTCACATAAAACGAGACATTTTCTGTCGTCCAGACGATATCTATCGTCATATCGCCCAGCCCTAAGTCCAACCCAACAGCCACACCTGCAGATTTGTTGTTTGTTGAACAAAAGTGGAGGAAAATGGTTCAGACAGGGTTAACCTACGTTCACATACGTTAACTCTACCTCTAGTGTTTGACTGAGCGAGTACTTGGAGGTGTCATGTTCCCAGTCCTAGCTGTTACGTAATGATCACACTGTGACCTTGCTGTTATTAGCTTAGCCTAGCGCTGGAAACTACAGGTCTGACGGTGAACTAATAGAATGACCTCATTTCCTGATCAGATCAACACGACATGCTTCTGCAAGTAAAACCAACAAAATACAAAAACTTCATCGTTCTTTTGGATTTCATTTCTGCTCCTTTTGGCAAAAAAAGCTTGATTATCATTCAAACGTTATTGACATTTAAATCTGCTCTGTCGTCCTTTTAGCACATTTTAGATTTTTTAAAAACAAGTAGAGCACACAATGCTAGAATGAGGAGATTCTTCATTCACCGTTGTCTGAATGTCGGTTCATAGAAACTGCTGATCCTCCAAGGGATGCTGTTAAACGAGCAGAGAGAAAGATTTCAGGAATGAGACGCAAAACGACAACCGCAAGACACAAAATGAGACAAAACACAAAACAAAAGGGACAAAAAAAATTAAACAAAAAGATCAAAAAGCAACAAAAAAATGGAACCAAACGAGACCAAAAATGACAAAAGCGAAAAACAAAGCTACAGACAAAAAACCCACAAAACGACGAATAAAGCAAAACACAAAATGACAAAAAACTAGACAAAGAGCACAAGGAAACGCAAAATGAAAAAAATGAGACAACCAACAAAGGTCAGACAAAAAAGAAACAACAAAAACAAGACAAAATATTTAAAAAATGAGACACAAAACGACAAAAAAATGAGAATAACGACACAAAACAACAAGAGACAAAAAAAGGGACAAACGGCACGGCGTGACAAAGAAAACGACACCAAAGCGATGCACAAAATAGTAAATAAAACAAAACACAAAATGGCAAAAATGAGACAAAAAGGAATCACAAAACAACAAACAACAAAAACAGACAAAATATTACAAAATGAGACACAAAAGAACAGTGAACAATCTGGTATTTTACTTTATGATCAAATGATTTTACATTCATAGTTTTACTAATTTACAATCTGCAGTTAATGTCTTCTCTGTAATTTTTACACTTTGAGGGCCGGATTGGACCCTCTGGAGGACCACTTTTGGACCACGGGCCTCATGTTGGACAGCCCTGCTGTTCAGGTCTGATGTGTGAGACTTTGATTTATTTCCTGGAGAATATGAGACGATTAAAACACCCAGAGGTGAACCTGAGAGCTGCAGCTTTTAAAAATAAAGATGAATAATTGTGTCAGACTTCAGTAAATGACTGCTTTCAGTTTTGTCCTCGAACCAACAACAGCAGAATAAAATGAACTTCACTGTGTCTGAAGCTGAACTAGTTCTTTATCAGGTGGAAACAAGCTGTTTGAAAACCAGGTTAAACACAGAGAAGAAAACCGGCAGGGACAGCCGAATGAATCGATTAAAGGATTAAAGTGATATAATTAACTCTCAGCTGACCAGGACTGATGTACGTTCACACAACACGGATCCTCTCAGGACGCTGTTCTGACGCCTCCAGAATTTATATGAGACCTTCAGGTTTAGGGAGGCAAAAAAGAACTGCTTAAAATAAAGGTTTGGGTCCAAAACGTGTGGAAAAAGGTTTTTAAAATGTACACAAACAACTAAAAAACATTAACTGTATGTATCTCAAATACAGAATGTAGTTATTATTTTAGCATGGAAATTTAATTAAAAAACAGAAATGTCACAAAGGAGCAATTATCTCTAAATGTCAAGCTTGTATAGAAGCTCAGGAGAAAAGTACTGTAAATATATTACAAGTCTGATTAAAAATAGGAAAAAATGCTGTAATGTAACATTATAAAACCCTAACAACAGAAATGGTCCTAAAGTTATAAGAGAATACCTGCAAAAACTTGAAGAAAAATGAGTGTACAACTGAATTTAATGGAGGTCATTTACAGTGTTGTTCTTGTTCAAGACCTGAATAATAATGCGTGAAAATACCTTCAATCTGAATTTTAATGCACCAAAATACCTTAACTCTGAGTATTAATGCACCAAAATACTTTAAATCTTGGGGGTTAATGCGTCAAAAGCTAATGCATTTCAATGTGAAAATCACTGAAATTAAAGCTAAAAAACGTCCTAAACTGCTGTTTGTTTACAGTGAACTTCATGGTCGGTATCTCTACATGTGCCGTAAATACAGAGAACCTGAAAGGGTTCCGTGTTTAGAATACAGTTCTAATCGTCCATAGCAGGAAATAAATCAGAGTTTCCACATTTAAAGGAAAACTGACGTCATCTCTCTGACATCGTTTTCAGTGGAAATGAAAACTCTGCTTCCCTTTAAATCTGGACTTCTGTTGTAGAAGCTGTCAAACGTTGGTGTTTTCTCTTCGTATTTCCTTCTGAGCCCTGAAGTCTGAGCACACCAGAGGTTCCTGAGCTGCTGAGTCATGGAGAAGTTCTCCTGGAAACTCACGTTCAGCTCCACCGTTCTGCTGTAGGCCAATCAGATGTTCTGGTGTCTTTATTTATGGTTGCAGACCAACTGAGATGGTTCATCTCCAGGTCAGAGCTCCTGTCTGATTAAACTGTCCAAGATCAGAACATTAATGTGCCAGATTTATGGATCCTCAGAATGTCAGCTGGTAAAAACAACCTCCTCAGAAGGTTCTGGTTCTTCATCTCCAGTAACTTTAATGATCAGAGTTCTACCTTCAGTTCCAGGTCCATGGAGGTGCTCATGTTCACATGCAGACGTTAAAAAGTGGACAAGAAACTGATTTAGTCTTTAGATTGTGACACCTGGAGTGGATGAAAAATGAATCTGATTTGTGAACGAATCATACCTGCAGTAATGTGACACAAAGCAACCCAAAATGATTTAAAAAAAACACCAGACTGGGATGTAAAAAGACTAAAAATGATCAAAACATGACCTTCAGTAAGATATAAAACAACCAAAATATTACAAAATGACATAAAGCAACTAAAATGTGATTCAAAACGAACTCATAAAGTAATAATATGACCAAAGTACACCACAAAACAACCACAAAAAGAAGCAAAACTATGGAAATGAACCAAACTGTGACGTAAAAGGAAATTCTACCAACATACTGGAAATATTTCCAGAGTTCCACATTCTTGAAATCCGTAGAGGAGAACGTCCCCTGGAGAAAGTTCTCGACCTATTAACAACTGGAAAAAGTTCTAGGTCTACCATAGAACTTTCTCCAGTTGTTGGTAGGTCTACTCTAGAACTTTCTCCAGTTGTCGGTAGGTCTACTCTAGAACTTTCTCCAGCTGTCGGTAGGCCTACTCTAGAACTTTCTCCAGCTGTCGGTAGGCCTACTCTAGAACTTTCTCCAGTTGTCGGTAGGTCTACTCTAGAACTTTCTCCAGCTGTCGGTAGGCCTACTCTAGAACTTTCTCCAGCTCTCGGTAGGCCTACTCTAGAACTTTCTCCAGTTGTCGGTAGGTCTACTCTAGAACTTTCTTCAGTTGTCGGTAGGTCTACTCTAGAACTTTCTCCAGCTGTCGGTAGGCCTACTCTAGAACTTTCTCCAGCTGTCGGTAGGTCTACTCTAGAACTTTCTCCAGTTGTCGGTAGGTCTACTCTAGAACTTTCTCCAGCTGTCGGTAGGTCTACTCTAGAACTTTCTCCAGCTGTCGGTAGGCCTACTCTAGAACTTTCTCCAGCTGTCGGTAGGTCTACTCTAGAACTTTCTCCAGGGGACGTTCTCCTTTCCTGCTTCCAGTCTTTAAATTTAGTCTCTCTTAGAACATTCCAGGTCCTTGAAGTCCATAGAGGTGGGTCCAGATTTATCACTTTTTAATGGACTTTTTCCATCATTTGTCTTCCTGTAGTCGTGGGACGTGTTTTTCCGTAACGCCAACGCCGGTGCTCCTCCTGGCTCCGCCTACCAGTCTCCACTGGGTCTGTCGGCTGCCTCCAGCCTGGTGGCTCCTCAGCTCTCCTCTCTGGTCGGAGCTCAGCCCAACGTGGAGAAACTGGTGGAGGATCATCTGGCTGTGCAGTCGCTCATCAGGGCCTACCAGGTACAGACACACACTGAGGGCTGGACACAACGACGGCAACATGACGGCAACACAGCTCCACGATGACGACACGACACCACAATGACACAGCAACACCATGACGACGACACGACAACATGACTCATCACAACGACACCATGATGACAACATGACAGGATAATGACAACACGTCTATGCAGCGTCAGCATGACAGTACAACGACAACACATTGACATGACACAACCACATCACACCACAACCCGCAATCTGAACACTTAAAGGATCAGTTCACCAGAAATATAAATATTGAGTAAATGTAGCGTTAGAGGGTAAATGTAGCGTTGGAGGGTAGATGTAGCGTTGGAGGGTAGATGTAGCGTTGGAGGGTAGATGTAGCGTTGGAGGGTAAATGTAGCGTTAGAGGCTAAATGTAGCGTTAGAGGCTAGATGTAGCGTTGGAGGGTAAATGTAGCGTTGGAGGGTAAATGTAGCGTTGGAGGGTAGATGTAGCGTTGGAGGGTAGATGTAGCGTTGGAGGGTAGCTGTAGCGTTGGAGGGTAGCTGTAGCGTTGGAGGGTAGCTGTAGCGTTGGAGGGTAGCTGTAGCGTTGGAGGGTAGCTGTAGCGTTGGAGGGTAGCTGTAGCGTTGGAGGGTAGCTGTAGCGTTGGAGGGTAGCTGTAGCGTTGGAGGGTAGCTGTAGCGTTGGAGGGTAGCTGTAGCGTTGGAGGGTAGCTGTAGCGTTGGAGGGTAGCTGTAGTGTTGGAGGGTAGCTGTAGCGTTGGAGGGTAGCTGTAGCGTTGGAGGGTAGCTGTAGCGTTGGAGGGTAGCTGTAGCGTTGGAGGGTAGATGTAGCGTTGGAGGGTAGATGTAGCGTTGGAGGGTAGATGTAGCGTTGGAGGGTAGATGTAGCGTTGGAGGGTAGATGTAGCGTTGGAGGGTAGATGTAGCGTTAGAGGCTAGATGTAGCATTAGAGGCTAAATATTATGTCTATAATCAATAACACCACAGATTGACAGTTATTGATGGTTGTTATGTTAAAGGTTGATGAAGGTCAGAACATCTTAGAGTTTTTTTCCTCCTATCAGAACAAAGTTCATTTGGCAAAAATAATAAATACAATAAATTCAATCCAACATTGAGTCACATTGACCAGTGTTCATTGTTTCTGTTTAAATTTGAGCTTTTAAGTTGTTTTCTGTGTGGTGTTAAATGATGATTCTATCTGATATGTTTCATATTTACGTGTCCCGTTAACGTTCTCCACCTCTGCTGAACAGATTCTCACAAACAACCGATTCAGTTAAAACCAACCAGGAGAGTTTCTAGTAGAATGAAGGTGCAGTTAAAGGGGAACTTCGGTTTTTTCAACCTGGGGTCTGTTTCCATGTAATTTCATACATGTGAGTGATGGAGAAATGAATTTTCGACATAGCTCCAGTATTTAGCCAGGCAGGCAGCTTAGCAGCTCAGCTAGCAGCTCGGCTAGCGAAAAGTATGGGGCAACTTGCCCCCCCGCGTCAAAGTCTGCCCTAACGTGCTTTTTTCACCACACTGACCGGCTCAGATAGTCTCAATGAGTGTCCCACAACATACTAGAGATGAGAAGTGAACGAAAACCTCCACATTACCTGGCAATTGCTCTTTGTTGTGGTCTGTATCCAAATCTCAGGATGCTAGAAAGTAAATCTCGTTCCGAAATCGCGCGATTTCAGAACGACATTCATTTTACCCCAAACTGTTGAACGGTGGTGTAGATGTATCCATGGACATGTTGGAGATCAGGTCAGACGGAAAGTCTCCTGGATGAAAAACCAGAAATAATTCCTGTAAAAAACATTTTTTTAGAAAGCTGCAGGGAGCTCTGTTTGTTCTCCAGAACCGAGGTGGAGAAGTTAACCTGGAGACTCGTTGATGTGAACCAGACCCGGTCCTGTGATAACCTGTGGTGTATGTTTAGGTGATGGGCCATCACAATGCCCATCTGGACCCTCTGGGGATCAGCTGTGTGAATTTTGATGATGCTCCGGTCAATACCGGCTTCCAGGACGTCGGTGAGAACTTGACGACTAAAAACAAACCAACAGATGTGGTGTTAACGCTGCTTCTCCCTCCCACCCTCCTTCCCTCTTCTTCTTCCTCCTCTTTCTTCCTGTTTCTCCTCTAATGGTTTGAACCTCCTAAACCTCCATCTTGCTTCTCATCTGCTCCACTCTGTCCGTTGTTTCGTTGCCCCTCCTCTCATCTCCATCCTCCATCTCCTCCTCCTGTCCCGGGTGGGTTCTGTTGTCCCCGTAGATCCGAGGGCACCATGTGGCCCAGTTGGACCCTCTGGGCATCATGGACGCCGATCTGGACTCGTGTGTCCCCACTGACATTATCACGTCCTCCGACAAGCTGGGTGAGGATCAGAACCACCTCCTGGACCTTCTGCTGGGCTGAAGGTCCAGCTTCTGTAACTCTGTCTGGGGTTGGGATGTTTCTGAACTTCTACTGGAGATTAACCTGACATGGGATGGTAGAAGCTGGTCTGTAGTTTAGCATCTTTCTGGAAGATTCTCTGACACCCTGGGAATAAGTTGCAACCAATCAGAGCACAGCTAGCTTCAGCGCTAGCTAGCAGACTCAGAACATCAGTGAGAAGTAAAGTCAGGAGGATAAAACTAAGCTCAGATGTTCCTGTGAAGAATGGGAGGGAAAATAAACTTTATAAAGTCGATATTGGCAGATATAAAGTAATACAACACCGATAGAAGTATTTGTTGGTGACGCCCTTGAGCGGTTAGCTTCGTGCTAGCAGGTGTTAGCATCTCTGGAAGCTTCTCTGGCATGTAGTGAAGCTGTTCTGGTTGTTGCTTCTGCTGTGTGAGCTCTGAGCTGGTCCGGTCTTCTGTCCATAACGTCCGGCTGCTTTGTTGGCTGATGGCTGAGATCTGGGGACCATCTCCAGATGTTTGATGGTGCAGAGAAAAGAGGTTGGAGGTGGTTCATTGTCGTCTCTGGCCAGTGATTGACGCTGAATCTGAGGAGGAACTGTAGAAGCTGAGGAGCCCCATTGTCTCTGGAACCACGCTTTTAGAACTTCAAAGGTTCCTTCAGGTTCCTGTCATCAGATTTATATTAACAAGATAGAAACAAGAAGTCAAGATGTCTTCTAAACCACATTTTTAGAACTTCAAAGGTCCCTGTCATCAGAATTAGTTATGTCTCTGAAACCACATTTTTCTCCAAGAACTTTACAGCAAACTAAAGGTTCCTCCAACCCTTTGTTACCTGCATCTCCATCTCAATCAAACGGATTCTGTTAGGTCGGTTCCTGCATTTAGAACATGCAGGAAGGTCATGTCCACCCTAAAACAGAAAACATTCCATCAAACCTGACATGTGATCAAACAGTAGAAAATTATCTCACAACTTTTAACCGTCTAAAAATGAATCCAAACGTCTCTGAAACTACTTTAGATGAGAACCTTTTAGTTCCTTCAACCCTGGGATCTGTATTTCAACCTCAGGTAAACCATGAAGATCAGACAAACAAATCACCACAATAAAGCTGTGTTGATTCATTAGTCTGATGTTCATGGTTTACCTGAGGTTGAAACGGTGAAGATCAGACCAGATCCAGTCTAAGAGCAGCTGGAAAGAAATTAAAACCAAATCGGCCAAAAGATAAAAACGAGTGGAGCTCTACGTCATTCTGTAGATTGTTCCAGGATGATCAGAAAGTTAAAAGCCAGTTTTTGGTTCTGATGGGTCCAGATTTATCTCTTTTTAATGGACTTTTTCAGCTCTTCAGAAATGATGGAAAAAGTCCATTAAAATGTGCTAAATCTGGACCCAGCTGTGTGTCCTGGTTCTCCTCGGTGGTTCTGGTGCTTCTTCATGTCACTAACAGCTCTGAGCTTCGTCTGCTGTCTGTCTCTGCAGTAAAACTATACGTGTCTCGACTGACGGTGTTGCAGCAACAGATTGTGTTTGAGGCTGTGGTGTGAGTTTGTAGTGAAAACAGAGTCTCAGGAGTTAGTCTGATACCGGCTGCAGGTTCAGGTGTTTGTGGCTTCAGCATGGTGTCCAGAGCGTCTCCGTCTCCACCACCTCGTCCTCACCTGGTAGAACTAAACCAACCAGGTGGTGGAGATGGCGAGACGCTGGCCGGTGTGGTGCTCAGTGTTAGCCGGTTGTTGTGGTGTGACGGGGTGGCAGGTCATTAACGGTGTTCGGGTGTCTCTTCCCTCTGCTGCCCCCTGCTGGCGACCAGACGTGGCTGTGTTCAAGGAGAGGCTGAGAATCCTCACGGTAGGAGGTACGAGAACCAATGCTGGTGTGACGGTGCTGTTAGTGTTTTTACTGCAGCAGTGAGCAGATCTACAGGAGCTCCAGACCACAAGGGATCTGTTGTCCTGCAGGAGAAAGACATGTTTCATGTGGTTCAATGTCTTCATGTCTGTCTCGTTTCTACGGGAGTCAAAGGATGTTTGGGCCTTGAAACTGTTTTTTTTTTTTTTTTTTTTTTTTTAAACCCATAAACTCTCCAAAGACGCTGAATGACCTTCCCTTCCCTTTGTTGTTGATAAACATGAACATATCTAATGTCACCGGGTTTAATAGATCCAATGTCTTTACAAATACTGAGTCATATTTTTTTTAAATCGTAATGATTATTTATTTAATGGAAACGAGTCAAAAATTTTTGAAACACTTCAGACATTCTCCTTAAATTTGTTTGACGATTGCATGAAAGCAGAGCTACTAAAATTAGAGACGTCTGAGTTTTATTTTCTATTGATTCATGTGAGTTATATCTGCAGATACCTTTCTCCAAGATAAAACACACTTTAAGTACTGTAGATCAGCTGTAGTACCTGGTTGTTCCGCCAGGTGGAGCCTCTAAAGACTAATGTGGGAGTTTAGCTAGCAACGGGCACCATGACAAAGACTTTATGGGAGTTTAGCTAGCAACGGGCACCATGACAAAGACTTTATGGGAGTTTAGCTAGCAACGGGTACCATGACAAAGGCTGTGTCCGAAATGGCATACTAACGTACTATATACTACATTCTCAATGAGTATATACTGTATACTACATACTATAAGTATGATTAGAATGCCGACCGTTCACACTGTAGTATGCTACTACGTTTCTCATAATGCATTTCAAAACTCCCACGACAAAAACCGGAAGTACGGCTATCAAATATCTCGGCTGAATGCCAGCTTCAGGTCGATTTTATGCTAACAAACAGTCGCATAATTAATGTGGTAATTTCAAGCCGGCACTCCTCATGCAGTTATTAGCCAGATTATGCGAATCGTTTCAATTGTAGCTGCAGGCTACTGGAGGTAGCTGCTACTTGTTCTGTATGCAAAGCGAGCTGCTGCAATTAGCTGCTAGCATTCAGTAGCACGTTGTGAGGCGGCTGACAAATTAACGTTGGTCAGAAAACGCCTATTTCTCAAATTTGTGGGGTGATTAGGATGACTACTTAACCACATAAAATAAAATAAAAATCGCTCCGGTCCTTCCACAGATCCCGCGGAGGCTTGCATTTCGGTGGATAGCTCGCAAAGCATTATGGGGCGGTTGAGTATGACTAGTGTGGTCACCGCGCATACTTAAAAATTTTCTGGAAATAGTATATATCCGGGTATTTCTCGCGTACTCAGTCTTTTCATACTATCTAATGTGAACGCCCTACATACTTATTTTGATGTCACACTTAGTATGAGTAGTACGTTAGTATGCCATTTCGGACACAGCCAAAGACTTTATGGGAGTTTAGCTAGCAACGGGTACCACGACAAAGACTTTATGGGAGTTTAGCTAGTGATGGGTACCACGGCAAAGACTTAATGGGAGTTTAGTTAGCAACGGGTACCACGACAAAAACTTTATGGGAGTTTAGCTAGCGACGGGCACCATGACAAAGACTAATGTTGGAGTTTAGCTAGCGACGGGGCACCATGACAAAGACTAATGTGGAAGTTTAGCTAGGAACGGTCAGCTAACTAAAATGTCTAAAACTTCTACACAACCTGAAGTTTTCAAACTGAAACAGGGTCTGCAGTGTTTCAAGAAATCTGTTTTATGCTTCAGAAGTAAACATTACAGAAGTTCAGTATTTAAAAAATGAGAATGTGTAACTGGATGTAGCTCTGTGCAGCAGACAAACCACACAAAACCAACAGAAGGAACAAGTTCTGCCAGTTTAAAATCAGCGTTTGTTTTCTGTCTTTGCTCCTGTGGAAACCTGAGTTTGTTTGCGGCTGCAGTTTGAACCACAGAGAAATATTTCTGTAAAACACTCCAGATTTTCTGAGTGTCTCCTGTGTTTCTGCTCACTGTAGTTAGCTCTTTTAGCGACTGCTAGCATCCTGGATAGTTTGTAGAGACTATGATAGAGAGTTAAATCTGAGTTTCCACTTTGAGTCTATAAGGTGACATCAGAAGATTATTTTTAAACATGCTTGATTTTAACAGGTGGTTTCAGGTAAAGTCTTACATTTTCTAAGGCTAACAGCACAAAAAAATCTAACTTATTTCATCATTACCAAGTTACATCTTTATTGTTTTGGCAAGAAAACATCACATTATGCTTCATGTCCTTTCTTTCCTCACAGTGTGAAGCTCTGCTGAAGATCCTGTAAATATTTGTGCCAGAGAATCAGGAGGCACCGCCCGGTATCGTGGTGTTCTAGCTGCTGTTCTTGAGTTTTAGCGCTGTGTTCCTTTAAAGCTTCAGTACAACTATAAATCAAAATGTGTCTGTATTCAGAGCTTGGATGTTCCGAGTTGTTCTGACGTTAAATAACAGGTTCAGGATCTTTAAACTCCGTCGTGTAACTGATTGGTTCCATGTGTTCATGAGAACAGGACTAGCTGGAACTCTTCCTGCTTTCCACCACGACTCTGAAGCTTCAGAACACGACGACTCTGTCAGAAAGCAGAGACTAAACTTCAGCTAAACCCAGTCTTTAAACATCTGTCTGAGTTCCACATCATTACTCACAATATTACGATCCAAGCAGCCTAAAATCAGACTTCTGCTGGGGATCAGTCCTGGATAATTACAATCTTGGGAGTTCTCCAGATTATTACTCTCAATATTACAGAACAAATCGGACAGGAAGTCGTTTATTTCACGCCGTTTGTAACTTAATCACTGCTCTGGAAGTTCAGCGAGGTCCAGAGAGGATGAGGAGACAAAGAGACAGTCTGGAGATCAGATGATTTAAGGTCTACTGATATCAGGAGGAGTGACACGGACAGCAGCAGTTCTGAGGATTCTCTCTGATCTTTGGGTTTATATCGTCGCTGGGAGAGGATCAGGTTTAGATTACAGACCAATATGGAGACAACTGGTCTGCTTTAGCCGATAAATGCATCAAATCAGGCAGCACGAACACAAAAATGTTGAGTACCTTCAGGTTTTATTTAGAAAGACGTTAACCTGCATATGCTGGACAATTAGCACAAATAGTTTGGCTGATGTGGACAGTACTACAGTAGTTTTGGGGATAATTGAGGATTCAGAATCCATTTATGAACATTTTCAAACTATTTTAACTCCCCATGGGCCAGGTCTGAAGTTCAGCTTATTTGAACATTTATTACAGTTTTTATCTCTATTTTGGAGTCAGTAGAGCTAATTCCCATTGGTGTGAATGTTAAGACGGTGGTTCTGCAAAGTTGTTTAGTTCTGCTCACGTTCACCCTTCGATTTCTACGTCTTCAGTAACAAACATTAAAGCAAAATGCCCGCTGAACTGTGAATTTAGAGTTTGATATTAAACACCAACCACATTCTGTCTTCTCACGACCAGACGTAACTGAGCAGGTTTACGAAAAATGTTTAGCAGAAGTGATCAAAGTATGAATTTCCTCCTGAATAAAGGCCGATTAGCAGCTGAAGTCCTCCAAAGATCGGTTAGCTGCTTTCCAAAGAAACCCGGAAATTTGGACTAAATCAACTAAATTTAAAACACTTACTTCAGAGTCGGAATGAAGAGTAGAAATAGTTACAGCAAGAAAAAAAACATCCTAAACCTGCCCTTTAATGTCAGAATAACATTTAAAAGATGGACATTTTGTTCTCTAGTTTTACTGCAACATGTTTTTAATCCCGTCTATGATCCTAAACAGGGAACAGCAACTGAACCTCTTGATTCTTGGTCCTTTATTAAAGCACACAATTAAAAATCCTCCCTAAAACAGGTTCTTTACAGAAAGAATGAAAAGAAAAGTAACGAGACGTAAAACAAGGTGGAGAAACTCGTGTCCAAACTGTCATTTTCAGAGACGACGATGCGTTTAAAAATAACTTCTCATGTCACCTGCTCTGTTTGATCTTCTTCACAGGCTGAAATTTCCTGATTTTTATCCTCCCTGTTTTTTTTTTTTTTGTTTTTTTTTTTTTTACAACAAATCCTCCCAAGGCTCGGGTTTAGAGGTAAATTACAGGAAATACTGTCCTTATTGCATTATGAGGTGCAGTGGAAAGATTCTGGGACTGCTGCTGTAAAATCAAACACCATCCCTGATTTCTGTTTGGTTTCCCTCCATGTTTTAGTGCATTTAGTCCAGTGATGAACCTGCTACAGCTGGTCTGTAGAAAGATCCGTCTGTGGTCAGCTGAGTCTCCTAAACTGAGTGCAAACGGAGACCTTTTAACCCTCCTGTTGTCTTCATTTACAGGCAACAAATAAAAATGTTCCCTTGTCTGAAAGAAACCGAAAAACTCATGAAAATGTTCCCCAAATTTCAAAAAATTTGCAAACTCTTCAGGAAGACAATTCTCAAAATTCCTGACAAGTTTCCCTCACTGGATTTTTTTTTTTTTTTTTATGTGAATGTTCTTAAAGAAACTTTTTTAGCATTTCTTTTTTTGCACCTAAAAATGTTCAAAAATTTACCAAAAATGTTGAAAATGTAGAAGTTTTTGGAATGAAAATATTTTTTTATTCCCTGCATTTTCAAACTTTAAAACGGGTCAATTTACCCACAGGACAACAGAAGGGTTAACCCTCCTGTTGTCTTCATTTACGGGCACCAAAAAATATTGTTTTCTTGTCTGAAAAAATCTGCAAAAAAAATCCCCAAATTTCTGAAAATTTGCAAAACCTTCAGGAAGAAGATTCCAATAATTCCTTAAGTTTCCCTTAAAAGTTTTATTTTGAAAATAATTCCCCAAATTTGGCAAGAAAATTCATGCGAATTTTTTCAAAAAATGAGAAAAATATTCCAAAAATAATCTTAATAATCTTGGATTTTTTTCCTGAATGTTCTTTCAAAAAATATGAGACGTTTGAGTGATATATATTGAATCACTTTAGATATTTTTAGGATTTTTTGGGGGGAAGATTTTCACCATTTTCTGAAAATATATATATTTTTTTTACATTTTTATATCTGGCCAAATTTGGGATTTTTTTTATTTTAAAGAGCAAAACTTTAAAGGGAATTTTTTAAGGAATTATTGGAATTTTCTCTGCGAAGATTTTGCCAATTTGACAAATTTGGAGGGTTTTTTGCTGAATTTTTAAAAATTTTTTCAGACAAGGGAACAATATTTTTTGCCGCCCATAAATGAGGACAACAGGAGGGTTAATCCTGTAGAGACCAGAGGAGGCGTCACTCAGATTACATGTTAAAGCAGAGAGCATTGTGGGAGTTAAGCGAGCAACAGTCACTATGACAGAGTAATGAGGAGGTTACTGATCTCCAACCAGAGCTGACATACTAAAGACGACCACCTGAACATTGGAGAAAACGGAAGCAGCTACTGACTTTTTACATCTCCTCGGGTCTTAGAGATTGTGATACATTCTGTCTGGTGTGGATCACAAACTGACCACAAGAGAACCAAAAGGACCTCAAAGGGAGTCGAAGTGAATCGAAAGAGATGCGAGTGATGAAACAGACACACAAAACAACCACAGAGAAACTCAGAATGATTATAGACGCCAAAAAAAACAACCACTAAGAGATGCAAAATTACTCAGAAGAGATGCAAGTGACCAAGAATTGACAAAAATGATTAAAAAGAGACACTAAAAACGACCACAAAGACACTAAAAACTACCACGAAACATAAAACGACGAGACTCAAAATGACCACTAAGAGAACCAAAATGATATTAGAGACTCAAAACGACCACTGAGACATTAAAAATGACCACAAAGACAGTAAAAACGACCACAAAGACACTAAAAACAATCACTGAGACACTAGAAACGATGACTGAAAAAGACCTGGTGTTTGGTTTGTGTGTTGCGACTTCACAACAACACCTTTAACACAGGTGATGTTACACAACTACGATGAACTCGATGCACCACAAACAGTCCCAGAACTTTTCAGCTGCACTGGTTATTTGGTTTTCTGATTAGTTTTTTCTTTAGTTCTGTTGCCTCGGTGGTAGGATACGTAAATCAGAAAATGTTCAGCCTGTGTGGGTTAGCGCCGTTAGCCTGTGTGCTAGTTCCTGATGCTGCTGTCTGTACTTCTTCTTCTCTGTGGTTTTCTGTCTTTCCTTTCTCCACGTCTCTCCTCCAGTTTGTAGCTACAGTAAGGAGTTCTCAGCAGTACTAACGCTGCTTTACTTTAGCCATAAACCTCCTGCTGGTGTCAGATGAATCTCTTTAAGGAAACACTTGTTATAAAACGGGCTGATGTCTGGGAATAAGACGACTGGACTGAGGAGACATTGATATGTCCCGAACTGCACTTTACATTTATTCTATACGACAGAACGTCCAGAGCTGGAAGTGGAAACTACACAGTAGAGTCACCACGATGTTCACAACACGAGTTTGTCTGTCCGCTTGGTTAGTTGATCTGGTTTATAGGCTGCATCTGTAAAATGACAACGGAAGATACAATAAATGATTACAAAGAGACACAAACGCCAGACATAGCATCAAGATAAATGGATGCAACACAACCACAGAGACAAGAGACGGAAAATGGACGAAGAAACGGAAAATAACCACAGAAAAACAAAATCTCCAAACAAAGAGATGCAAAACGACCACAAAGAGACGTAAAACAGTCAAAGAGCCATAAAACCACCACAAAGAGACATCAGAGTGTGTCCACTGAGTGTGTCAACGCTGTGATGTGTGTTTCAGAGTCAGACCACCACTTTATTGTTCGCTGCAATCGGAGCGGTAAAGTTTGACGTTTGATTCCAGCAGACGAGTGTCGTCCTGCTTCCCGTTTCCTCTTTTCTTTACTTCTTCTATGGAGGGAGGAAGGAGGAACAGCTGCTGTCTGACTGGCTGAGTGTTATGAGCTGTTCAGACTCCATGATTGGCTGCATTTTCTGAGCTGTTCGGACTCTCTGATTGGCTGAGCCGGCTGTCAGTCTGCCTGGCAGGTTGTGTGTTTTCTGGAAGCCTCTGTGATTGCTGATTGGAGGGTTTTGGTCTGTTTTCTTGTTTATCTTGAGTCTGTCTCTCCCAAAGCGATAGACGTGTCCTCCCCCTCTCCCGTCTGTCCTCCCTCCATCATAACGTCCTCCCCTAACGCCCCATAATCCGGTTGGAGTTGGGAGTAACGCCGACATGTCGCCATGTTCAGCCATCGCCGCTGCCATGAGCTCATCGCTGCTGTCTGTGGTGAAGTGGAGCTTTTTGTTTAGACAAGCCGACATCCTCTCAGCTTGTTGACGCTTCACCTTTATCCACACACAGATCATCATCAGTCACCTGCAGGACCAACGGGATTCAGTGGCAGCAGGGCAGACGACAGATTACTGCTTATTTATGTCACTATTCCAGACGCCGTATGGTAGCTCTACAAATAGTCATAGAAAAGAAGAACATCCACAAAACGACCACAAATTCACACAGTTAAAATAAATATACTCAATATGACAAGAAAGACGCGCAAAATGACCACAGAAAGACACAAAACTATCTCATCTACCTCAAATAGATGCAAAACAACCACAAAGAGACCTGAAACTACCTCAGTGATATGCAGAAACCAACACAAGTAGACGTAAAACTACCACAAAAGACACGAAATGACCTCAAAAAGACAAAGCTACCTCAGCTACCTCAATGAGATGCAAAACGACCACAGAGATGCAAAAAGAATACAAAGAGACACAAAACAACCGCAGAGATTTAGAAAATAACCGCAGACACAAAACGGCCACAAAGAGACCTGAAACTACCTCAGCGATATGCAGAAACCAACACAAGTAGATCGTTAGCCTAATAGCATAATTGCCTAAGTCATTTTTTGGCCTTCATGACTTGGGTAACTATGCTATTATGCTAATGAGATGTAAAACTACCACAGAGAGGCAAAAAGACCACAGAGATTTAGAAAATAACCACAGACACAAAACGATGACAAAGAGACACAAAACGATGACAGAGACAAAACGACCAGGAAAAGAAACATACGTATTTATTTTTATTTCTCTTAAAACCATTTCAACCATTTTTGTGGTCTAATCAATATGTGTTAGAAGTCAATATTGGTTGAAAATCAAGCAGCTACAACTGTTTAACATTTTAAAGTGACCTGTTAAAAGGTTTAAATTTAATCTTCCTTAACCTGTTAAGCTTCAGTGTACCGCCGGTGGTACACCTACTAATTTGCATAGGAATTTAAAGAATGTCCGAAGGCTGCAAACACGATTATACAAACACTATACGCCGATGGAAAGCTTAGATTCTCATGAATCCGCCGGTATAAACCACTTTCAGATGCGATTACCACAGCGGGTGAGAAAAACACATTTGTCCGACAAAAACAAATATTCATCCATCCGTTCTCTATACACGGCTTCAACGCACACAGCGCGACTCACATTTCCGGGTTCATTATTACACACAGAAAAAAAGATTCCACAAAAAACGGCCATAATCCAACCTTTTACATCCAGATGACACAAGCCAGTAAACTATTTTGTCCAAAACATGTCTTGAAGTCGGTATAAAATCCACGAATCGGTCATTTTCAAGGAAATGCACCTCGCGATGCGCATCCAATATTTCCTGCACTTCTCGTCATATTTTTTATTTAAAAATAGAATATTAGCGATTTTTTTTGTACTGAAAATGGCTGGAATCGACTGCAGCTTAATTAAACCTGCAGTATAAAAAACAGCAGATATAGAACATTAAAATGAGTAAAAGTCCTCTTTAAAACCCGACGTCTCTGCTCTGCTGCCACCCAGAGCAGGTTAGACTCCTGTTTATTAAGAAGTGATGGACTGATCTGATCAGGTTCATTCATGTTCAGGCCTCAGTTTGTGTCGGGTTTCACCGAGTTGTGTTTGTGTGGACGTCCAGCAGCATCCGTCTGAGCTGCTTCTGATTCCTAACTGATGCATGTTGTTGCTGTGTGTCTGTTAGATGATTACATACTCATCTCATGGACGCTGGTCTTTAATAACCAGCTCTAGTGAATGAAGCTCCTGATGAGTGTTACTTGAAATTAGAGAAGTTATTCCAGGAAAAATGTCAGAACCTCCTCACATCCAGCTGGTTCTTCATCTACGGAAAGTTCTGCTGTACCTTCATACTGGGAATATTTCCAGAGTTCCAGGTCCTTAGACGTGCTCAAAGTTGGTGATTACAAAATTATCAAAAACCAGATTTAGTGTTTAGATTGTGACACTTAGTGGAAGAAAAATTAATCTGGTCAGAACATATACAGGTAAAAGCCAGAAAATTAGAATATTTTCATAAACTTGATTTATTTCCGTAATTGCGAACAAAAGGTATAACTTTTACATTATATGTAATCATTGCACGCAGACTGATGCACTTCAAATGTTTATTTATTTAATTTTGATGATCATAGGTGGCAACAAATGAAAATCCGACATTCCGTGGGTCAGAAAATTAGAATATTACCTGAGGCCAATACAAAAACAGGATTTGTAGAAATGTTGGCCAACTGAAAAGTATGAACGTGAAAAATATGAGCATGTACAGTACTCAATACTTGGTTGGAGCTCCTTTTGCCTCAATGACTGCATTAATGCGGCGTGGCATGGAGTCGATCAGTTTCTGGCACTGCTCAGGTGTTATGAGAGCCCAGGTTGCTTTGATAGTGGCCTTCAGCTCTTCTGCATTTTTGGGTCTGGCATTCTGCATCTTCCTCTTAACAATACCCCACAGATTTTCGATGGGGCTAAGGTCGGGCGAGTTGGCTGGCCAATTGAGTACAGAAATATCATGGTCCTTAAACCAGGCACTGGTAGATTTGGCACTGTGTGCAGGCGCCAAGTCCTGTTGGAACATAAAATCCCCACCTCCATAAAGCAGGTCAGCAGCAGGAAGCATGAAGTGCTCTAAAACTTGCTGGTAGACGGCTGCGTTGACCTTGGATCTCAGGAAACAGAGTGGACCGACACCAGCAGATGACATGGCACCCCAAACCATCACTGATGGTGGAAACTTCACACTAGACTTCAGGCAACGTGGATCCTGTGCCTCTCCTGTCCTCCTCCAGACTCTGGGACCTCGATTTCCAAAGGCAATGCAAAATTTGCAAATTTGCTTTCATCAGAAAACATAACTTTGGACCACTCAGCTGCAGTCCAGCTCTTTTTCCTTAGCCCAGGTGAGACGCTTTGCGCGCTGTTTCTTGTTCAAAAGAGGCTTGACACGAGGTATGCGGCAGTTGAAACCCATGTCTTTCATGCGTCTCTTGGTGGTGGATTTTGAAGCACTGACTCCTGCAGCAGTCCAGTCCTTGTGAATCTCCCCCACATTTTTGAATGGGTTTTTTTTCCACAATCTTCACCAGGGCGCGGTGATCCCTGTCGCTTGTACACTTTTTCCTACCACAGTTTTTCCTACCCTTTGCCTCTCCATTAATGTGTTTGGACACAGAGCTTTGAGAACAGCCAACCTTTTCAGCAATAACCTTTTGAGTCTTGCCCTCCTTGTGCAATGTGTCAATGGTTGCCTTTTGGACAGCTGTCAAATCTGAAGTCTTCCCCATGTTTGTGTAAGCTTCAGAACTGGACTGAGAGACCATTTAAAGCCCTTTGCAGGTGTTTTGAGTTAATCAGCTGGTTAGTGGGTGGCACCAGGTGTCTTCAAACTTGACCCATTTCACAATATTCTAATTTTCTGACCCACGGAATGTCGGATTTTCATTTGTTGCCACCTATGATCATCAAAATTAAATAAATAAACATTTGAAGTGCATCAGTCTGCGTGCAATGATTACATATAATGTAAAAGTTATACCTTTTGTTCGCAATTACGGAAATAAATCAAGTTTATGAAAATATTCTAATTTTCTGGCTTTTACCTGTACTTTATGATATTATGTTATGAGTTAATGTGACAAGAAACAACCCAAAAGGATGAAAAACCACCAAACTGGGACGTTGAAAGACGTAAAACCACCAAACTTCCTGTAGATAAAGAACCAGATGATCTGAGGAGGTTTAGGAGGAACTTTGTTCAGATTCACTCTTTGGTTGATTTTATTCTGAAGGACTCATAAATGTGTTGACTTCCTGTGAGATCCTTTAACTTCCTGTCTGATGGTCTCCACTTCCTCCTGAGAACATTTAGAACGTTCAGGTTTTATCTTCATCAGCTTGGTTTGATTTAATGTGAATGAACTGAAACTAACAAGTTCTCCTGTTTGATTTGATTTGTTCTGACCCTCCTCCTCTTCATCCTCCTACTCCTCCTCCTTTTCGTCCTCCTTCTCTTCATCCTCCTCTTCATCTTCTTCCTCCTTCTCTTCCTCCTCCTCTTTTTCCTCCTCCTCTTCCCTCCCCTCCTCCTCCTCTTTTCCTCCTCCTCTTCCCTCCCCTCCTCCTCCTCTTTTCCTCCTCCTCTTCCCTCCACTCCTCCTACTCTTTTTCCTCCTCCTCTTCATCCTCATCCTCCTTCTCTTCCTCCTCCTCTTTTTCTCCTCCTCTTCCCTCCCCTCCTTTTCATCCTCCTCCTCTTTTTCCTCCTCCTCTTCCCTCCCCTCCTCCTCCAACTCCTCCTTCTCTTCATCCTCTTCCTTGTCTTCTTCCTGCATGTTGACTGATTCCATGTTTCTGCTCCATCTCTAAATGTTCTGGTTGGTCTTCTGTCTGTCTGGTCTCCTCCTACCACCTCCTCCTCTCCTCACCTCCTTCCCTCCTCTTTGTTTCTCCTCTTTGTCCCCCCCCCCCCCCCCCCCCCCAATCCTGTGCCGCGGTGCATCGTGGGAACTGTAGGCTTCTACGGTCTGGACGAGTCGGACCTGGACAAGGTGTTCCGCCTGCCCACCACCACCTTCATCGGAGGCTCTGAGAGCGTTCTGCCTCTGAAGGAGATCATTCGCCGCCTGGAGGTGAGACACTGATGCTGGAGGCGGTATCCATGGAGACCAGATAACAAACAGGAAGTAGATAAACACCACAAGATGACACGGTTATATCTACAGTATGTGGAGGCAAAACCACCACAAAGAGACACAAAATGACAACAAAAACGGACACTAAGTGAACCTAAAGAGATGAAACTGTCCCTAAGACACATTAAATGTCCAAAATGAGACACAAAACAACAAAAAAGAGACACAAAATGAGAAATACTAGAGAAAACAAGACCCTAAATGACAAAAACGAGATTCAAAATGTAAAAAAATAACAGTAAGGAGACCAAAAAATGACCCAAAAAAAGGACACAAAAAGACAAATGGATAAGAAAATAAGACACGTATTGACAAAAATGAGACAAAACATGACAGAAAGGAGACGCCAGCTGGAGGTTCAGGAAAACCTCCAGCTAGTTTCTCCTGAAGCTCCTACCACTACCAGGACCTGGATGACTGAGAATGTAGAAGAAGGCTGAGGAGACATTAGTTGGTGTTTTTATTCCTGGTCAGCATCAGGACTCAGAATGAAATGTTGTTGTGTTGTAGCTGCAGCTGCTCTGTCTGTCCTCCAGATGGCGTACTGTCAGCACATCGGGGTGGAGTTCATGTTCATCAACGACCTTGAGCAGTGCCAGTGGATCAGGCAGAAGTTCGAGACTCCGGGTGTGATGCAGTTCACTCTGGAGGAGAAGAGGACTCTGCTGGCCCGGATGGTCCGATCCACCAGGTAACCAGAACACCTGTCGCCCTGCAGCGCTCTGTCAGAACAGGAAGTAAAACTCTTCACTCGTGTCCAGGTTCGAGGAGTTCCTGCAGAAGAAGTGGTCCGCAGAGAAACGCTTCGGTCTGGAGGGATGTGAGTCTCTGATTCCTGCCCTGAAGACCATCATCGATAAATCCTCAGAGAACGGAGTGGAGAACGTCATCATGGGCATGCCCCACAGGTAGCACTCACCTGGACACAGGTAGCACTTACTGGACACAGCAGACAAAAGTAGCGTGGATATTAATGTTGTAAAGTATCAATAACCTGGATATTAATGTTCTAATATATCAGTAATCTAGATATTAACCCTTTAAGCTTCAGTCAATTCCAGCCGTTTTCAGTACAAAAAATCGCTAATATTCTATTTTTAAATAAAAAAAATTACGAAAAATACGGGGAATATTGGACGGGCATCGCCAGGTGCATTTCCTTGAAAAGGACCGATTCGGGGATTTTATACCGACTTCAAGACATGTTTTGGACAAAATAGTTTACTGGCTTGTGTCATCTGGATGTAAAAGGTTGGATTATGGCCGTTTTTTGTGGAATCTTTTTTTTTGTGTGTAATAATGAACCCGGAAATGTGAGTCGCGCTGTGTGCGTTGAAGCCGTGTATAGAGAACGGATGGATGAATATTTGTTTTTGTCGGACAAATGTGTTTTTCTCACCCGCTGTGGTAATCGCATCTGAAAGTGGTTTATACCGGCGGATTCATGAGAATCTAAGCTTTCCATCGGTGTATAGTGTTTGTATAAGCGCGTTTGCGGCCGTCGGACATTCTTGAAATTCCTATGCAAATTAGTAGGTGTACCGCCGGCGGTACACTGAAGCTTAAAGGGTTAATGTTCTAATATATCAATAATCTTGATATTAATGTTCTAATATATCAATAATCTGGATATTAATGTTCAAAAATATCAATCTGTATATTTAATCTGGTCCACGTTGGTTTAAACAAACTGTTTCGTATTTCCTTCAGGGGTCGACTGAACGTTCTGGCCAACGTGATCCGTAAAGAGCTGGAGCAGATCTTCTGCCAGTTTGACTCCAAACTGGAAGCAGCAGATGAGGTATTTTCACTGCCTACCAGGAATAAATAAATAAATCCTGATGTTCTTTAAAGATAAATGATGAACTGTTTGTGTTCTCAGGGTTCTGGAGACGTGAAGTACCACCTGGGGATGTACCACCGTCGGATCAACAGAGTCACCGACCGGAACATCACCCTGTCTCTGGTGGCCAACCCGTCCCACCTGGAGGCCGTGGACCCGGTGGTCCAAGGCAAGACAAAGGCCGACCAGTTCTACTGCGGAGACAACGACGGGAACAGGGTGGGGCTCGCAGTAAAAGTACTGCTTTAGAGTACAACTCAGAAGTACCGTTATCAACCAGCTCGTAGGCCACTACACAGACCGACTCAGTTTATAAAATTAAATTAGTGGTGGTTGGAGCCAGTTGTTGGGTTGTAGGCGGTTGTTGGGGTGTAGGCGGTTGTTGGGGTGTAGGCGGTTGTTGGGTTGGGTTGTAGCGTTTGTTGGGTTGTAGGCGTTTGTTGGGGGGTGTAGCCGGTTGTTGGGGTGTAGTTGGTTGTTGGGGTGTAGCTGGTTGTTGGGGTGTAGGCGTTTGTTGGGGTGTAGTTGGTTGTTGGGGTGTAGTTGGTTGTTGGGGTGTAGGCGTTTGTTGGGGGGTGTAGCCGGTTGTTGGGGTGTAGCCGGTTGTTGGGGTGTAGTTGGTTGTTGGGGTGTAGGCGTTTGTTGGGGGGTGTAGCCGGTTGTTGGGGTGTAGCTGGTTGTAGCCGGTGTTTACTGTGAGGTGTGTCAGTCTGATCTCTCCCTGTGTGTCCAGGTGATGTCCATCCTGCTCCATGGAGACGCAGCGTTTGCCGGTCAAGGCATCGTCTATGAGACCTTTCATCTGTCCGACCTGCCGTCCTACACCACGCACGGCACCGTGCATGTCGTCGTCAACAACCAGGTAACTACACAGACGGGTAAAGCTGTCACACCTGAACCCGAACCGAGACTGAGCTGTCCCTGTCCGTCCTCAGATCGGCTTCACCACCGACCCTCGCATGGCCCGCTCGTCTCCGTACCCGACAGACGTGGCTCGAGTCGTCAACGCTCCCATCTTCCACGTCAACGCTGACGACCCCGAGGCCGTCATCTACGTCTGCAAGGTGGCCGCCGAGTGGAGGGCCACGTTCCACAAGGACGTGGTGGTCGACCTGGTCAGTGTTCAGCTACACCAACAACAGCAACATCATAACTAAATGTTTAATCCACAACCCAAATATAGCTTACAGTGGAATATCAGACCTTTCTGGAAAACACTAACCTTTGAATCCATTTTACTCCAGAACTACAGAAAGTGGGTCAGACCACTGTGCTTCTAAACCCTTCATACATGCTGAGAATAATCTGCTGAAATGATTTAAATCTGTCGGCCTACAAACACCACATTAATGTTTACCTGTGTGCAGGTGTGCTACCGCCGGATGGGTCACAACGAGATGGACGAGCCGATGTTCACTCAGCCGCTGATGTACAAACAGATCAAGAAGCAGAAGCCCGTTCTGCTGAAATACGCCGAGAAGCTGATCGCAGAGGGAGCAGTGAGCCGACAGGAGTACGAGGTTAAGACACCTGGAGGACGACTCACCTGGAGGAACACGCTGTTACATTTTACAGTTCAATGAAGTCCATTAGTCACTTTTCAGACAAACCGTTTCCGTTCTGTCTGCAGGAGGAGATCGCCAAATACGATAAGATCTGTGAGGAGGCGTACGCTCGCTCTAAAGACGAGAAGATCCTCCACATCAAGCACTGGCTGGACTCTCCATGGCCCGGTGAGAGGAGCCTGCTCCATCAGCTGGTCCACCTGAACATTCACAAACACATCTCCTATCTGCAGCGAACCAGCTGATGTCTTCTGTAGAAAAACTCTGAGATGAACTCAGTGAAGTTCAGCTTTTCATTCATCTCTTCCTTTTCTCTCTCTTTTCTCCTCGATCCCTTCTTTGTTCCTCTGTCATAGTGTGATCATGATGTGGGATTTAAATAATGTTCTGTGGTTTTTGATGTGACAAACGGTTAAATCAGAGAAGTAAACATGATAATCGAGTTTTCTGTTTGATCCTGAGATGTGAAACTTTCAGAATCAGTTTTGACCGAATGAAGAGCAGAAAACCTTCAGATCCAGAAGGTTTACAGAATCACAGGAGGCAGTCTGAAGGTTCTGGTCTGTTGCTGACTAACTGTTGTTGTCTTCAGGTTTTTTCACTCTGGACGGACAACCCAAGTCCATGAGCTGCCCGTCCACCGGCCTGACCGAAGAGAACCTGAACCACATCGGAGGGGTCGCCTCCTCAGTCCCAGTGGAGGACTTCACCATCCACGGAGGTCTGAGCAGAACATTAGGTCCATTTAGACCCAGATAGAGTCTCTGGTGCTGCCTTCACTGACCCTCTGTTGTTGAATCAGGTCTGAGTCGGATCCTGAAGGGCCGGGGCGAGATGATCAAGAACCGGACCGTGGACTGGGCTCTGGGAGAGTACATGGCCTTCGGCTCGCTGCTGAAGGAAGGAATCCACATCAGACTGTCGGGTCAAGACGTGGAGAGAGGAACCTTCAGGTAGAACTAGAACCTGATGTCTGCAGGAAGGCTGGGTCTAGAACAGGAAGTAAAGCTGCCGTTTGTCTCCTCAGCCACCGGCACCACGTCCTCCACGACCAGAACGTGGACAAGAGGATCTGCATCCCCATGAACCACCTGGCTCCGGACCAGGCGCCCTACACCGTCTGCAACAGCTCGCTGTCCGAGTACGGAGTCCTGGGTGAGTCCAGCAAGAACCTGTTCAGAACCAGCTGCTTCTTCATCTACACAAACTTTAGTAGATTTAGTGAAGCCATAGAAAGTTTAACCTTCATGCTGTGAATATTTCCCTCGGGATTAATAAAGTATCCATTTTCAGATACAGAACATTTTCTTTGTGATCATTTTGTGTCTTTTGTCTCATTATAGTCATTTTGTGTCTCATTTAGGTTATTTGGTCTCATTTGTGTCAAATTTTGGTCATTTTATGTCTCATTTTGGGTGTTTTGAGTCTCATTTTGTTTATTTTGAGTCTCATTTTGTTTATTTTGAGTCTCATTTTGTTTGTGTCTCATTTTTGTTATTTTTTTGTCATTTTTTGTGTCATTCAGGTTATTTTGTGTCATTTTGTTTTTTTTCTGGTTGTTTTGTGTGTTTTAAGTTTCATTTTGTGTCCTGTTTTGTTCATTTTACGTGATATTGTGTTTTTTTTGTCATTTACTCTCATATTCACAGTATGAGGGTAAAACTCTGCACGGCTTTAGTAAACGTCCTAAAGTGAGTGAACATTAAAACCAGCTGACTCTGAGGGGTTTGGGAGGAAACTTTGATGAGACTTGTTGGATTTGAATCGATGACGAAGCCGTTTGTCCTGAACTTTCTCTCTCTTTGGTCTCCAGGCTTCGAGTTGGGTTTTGCGATGGCGAGTCCGAATGCTCTGATCCTGTGGGAGGCTCAGTTTGGAGACTTCCACAACACGGCTCAGTGCATCATCGACCAGTTCATCTGTCCGGGTCAGGCCAAGTGGGTCCGACAGAACGGGATCGTGCTGCTGCTGCCGCACGGCATGGAGGGGATGGTGAGGACGACCAGAGAGTCCTGGACGACTGGAGACTCGTCTGGAATAACTGGAAATGGTTCAGACGGCTAGACACGCATCCAAAGAACTAAAAAAGAATGGCCAAAAAGAGTTTAAAACTTTCCAAGATTAAATAAAAGTAGTCCAAAATGACTCAATAGGTGACTGAGATCACCTGAAACCTGATCAAGATTACTTAAAAAATGTAAGTTACTTCAAAAATGGCCAAAGTTACTTGAAAAGGTCCAAGTTTACTCACTCAGTTGGACCAAGCACTCTGCTGGTCCACTAACAAGTAATCTGATTACTTCCGAGTAGAGTATTTGCTTTACTTGGAAGTAATTTGATTGCTGTCTGATATCTGACAGAACTGTTGTAAACCAGATGTTTAGAAGAGTATTTACTTTACCAGGAGGTAATCAGATTACTTGCCAATAGAGCAAATACTCTGCTGGTCCAGTAGGAGGTAATCAGATTACTGTGGGTGATCTCTGACAGCTGCTGTAAACTGAATGTTTAGGAGAGTATTGCTCCACTAGGAAGTAATCAGATTACTGAATCTGAGTCTGTTTTCAGGGTCCAGAACATTCTTCGGCCCGTCCAGAGAGGTTCCTCCAGATGTGCAACGATGACCCAGATGTGATGCCGGTAAGAGGAGCTCAGAGTTCTAACGTTGGTTCTCCTGTTTGGAGTTCTAACGTTGGTTCTCCTGTTTGGAGTTCTAACGTTGGTTCTCCTGTTTGGAGTTCTAACGTTGGTTCTCCTGTTTGGAGTTCTAACGTTGGTTCTCCTGTTCGGAGTTCTAACGCTGGTTCTCCTGTTCGGAGTTCTAACGCTGGTTCTCCTGTTCGGAGTTCTAACGTTGGTTCTCCTGTTCGGAGTTCTAACGCTGGTTCTCCTGTTCGGAGTTCTAACGCTGGTTCTCCTGTTCGGAGTTCTAACGCTGGTTCTCCTGTTCGGAGTTCTAACGCTGGTTCTCCTGTTCGGAGTTCTAACGCTGGTTCTCCTGTTCGGAGTTCTAACGCTGGTTCTCCTGTTCGGAGTTCTAACGTTGGTTCTCCTGTTCGGAGTTCTAACGCTGGTTCTCCTACAGAACATCTCCGAGGACTTCGCTGTGCGTCAGCTGTACGACTGTAACTGGATTGTGGTGAACTGTTCTTCTCCTGGAAACTACTTCCACGTTCTCAGAAGGCAGATCCTGCTGCCCTTCAGGAAGCCGGTAACGACCATCATGAGAATGTCGTGTAGACCTTCTATTAATCTACCAGAACATAAGTGTGGTTCTCTCAGCAGGAAGTCTTGATCTAACGTTGAACTTGTTCTCCGCAGCTGATCGTCTTCACTCCTAAATCTCTGCTGCGTCACCCAGAAGCTCGGTCCAGCTTCGACGAGATGCTTCCTGGTAAGAACCTGCTGTTGGTGTTCAGTCTGTGGAGAACAGCTTCTACAGCGTCTTCATGATGTTCTCCGTGTTCTCCAGGAACTCACTTCCAGAGGCTGATCCCAGAAGCAGGTCCAGCAGCTCAGCGTCCAGAGGAGGTCCGCAGGTTGATCTTCTGCACCGGGAAGGTTTATTATGAGCTGACCAAAGAGAGGAAGAACCGAGGCCTGGAGGACACGGTGGCCATCGCTCGCATAGAGCAGGTACACAACCATCAGCAGTCTGTAGAACAGAGTGAAGCTGGTGCTTCTGTTTTGACTCGGGACTCTTCGGTTTTTACTGGTTCTGACTCGTTGGTCTTGACTGTCTTGAATCAGTTTTGACTTGTGACTCTTTGATGTTGACATGTGACTCGCCAATTTAGAGTTATTGGTCATGACTCTGTAGGTGTTGGTTTTGACTCGGCACTCTGCTTTTGACTCGTGACTTCCTGGTTTTGACTGAACTGTGTTTTTCACACGTTGACTTACTGGTCATAACTTGTTGACTCGTTTTTAACTCCAGACTCTGGGTTTGACTCGCCACTTGTTGACTCACTGATTTTTGATTCATGATAGGTTGACTTATTGACTTGCTGACGTTGACTCTGGACTCACCTCGTTACTAGTTGACTCGGTTTTGACTCGGCCATGACTCTACCTTCTGGTTTTGACTCGTGACTCACTGACTTGTTGGTTTTTACTCTGGAATCTGGTTTTGACTCATGACTTTCTAGATTTGACTGTTTTTTACATGTTAACTTACTAGTCATAACCCGTGGACTCATTTCTGACTCTCGACTCTGGGTTTGACTTGTGACTTGTTGATTCATTGATTTTGACTATTTCCTCTTGTCCTGACTTGGTGACTCGCTGGTTTGAACTCGTGACTCATTGATTTTTGACTCATCATAGGTTGACTTTCACTGGTCATAAGTTGTGGACTCGTCCCCCATCAGTAACCTGGTCTCGTGTCTTTGTGTCTCTCCGTGTCTCTTCGTGTCCGGCAGCTGTCTCCGTTCCCGTTCGACCAGGTGAAGTTCGAGTCGGAGCGTTTCGCCAACGCTGACTTGGTGTGGTGCCAGGAGGAGCACAAGAACCAGGGTTACTACGACTACGTGAAGCCTCGCATCAGGACCACCATCCAGAGAGCCAAGCCTGTCTGGTAACCGTCTCCGCGTCCCTCAGGTACTACGGCGACGTCACCACGGCATCCTCTGACTCTGACTCCTCCCCTTCCTCTCCACAGGTACGCTGGCAGAGAACCTGCGGCGGCTCCGGCGACGGGGAACAAGAACACTCACCTGATGGAGCTGCGGCGCTTCCTGGACACCGCCTTTGATCTGGACGCCTTCAAAGACCAGCAGTAGACCTGCAACACCTGGACAGACCTGTCTCACCTGTCTCACCTGGACATACACACACAACACAGTACACACAGTACTGCAGAAGTTCAGCACTCCATGAAGAAACCGTCTGATTCTAGTCTGAATGATTTTATTACAGATTCAGCTGCTTCTAACGACAACAACAGTACAAAAATATAGTAATACCCTGTTTAAATAATATAATATCATAATAAACCGGGCTGTAGTTGGAGCTCCAGTACTGCGTTCGGTCGTCCAGCAGCTTCAGGCTCAACTCCACCAAAGATAAATCTGAGTTTCCACCATGTTCTACTTTCTCTCTGATTTGAGGTTTTGTCTGTTAGACGGAGCCGAGTCTGAAAACCATCGATCATCAGAGACGTTTGACTTTCCCTGTGACTGATTAGAACACAAGAACTCACTCTAAGTAAAATCAGCAAAATTCTGAATAAAGTCTGGTTGCGTTTGCTTGAGTTAGTGTTTCCTAAAATAGAAAACACAACCGATTAAAATATGGTCTTAAATTGATGACATTTCAACTGAAGTCTGGTACTGTTTGATCAAATCCCTTTTAATGTTTTAGTTTTTTTGTTGTTTTTTTTTTAACCAGAAAGAGTCTAGATCATCCGTAGAGTTTTCTACAAACAGCTTCATGTGTTTCGTTTGATTCATTAGTTAATTAAAAATGTTTTTTGTTTTATTTTTGCACGAGCAGCCAGAACCGAAGACGGCAAAAAGGGCAGCATTTTGAATGAAATCTGGTGTTCATGATCCAGAACTTCACCAGAGTAAAATCTGGTCCTGAATCAACAAAAAACAGTCCCAGGAAGTAATCAGATTACTTCCAAGCAGAGCAAATACTCTTCTGGTCTACTTGGAAGTAATCAGATTACTGTGGGTGATATTGGACAGAGCTGCTGAAAACTGAATGTTTGGGAGAATATTTTCTCTGCTAGGAAGTAATCAGATTACAAAATCTGGTTTTAAAACTGAGAATTTTGACAGGAGTCTGTTGATGAAAGGTTAAACGTACGTAGACAGGAAGTTTGTAAAAAAAAAAACAAAAAAAAAAACATTTGAGCCAAAAACAAGAAACGATTGACACTTCGATGTCGTCAAGAGTTGCCAGAGAAGTCGCCAAGTGTCTGAGAAACAAATGGCAACAAATCCGTGTTTGAGGCAACATGGTTAAAAAATGAGTTTTTTTTTTTTTTTTTTTTTTCTGGTGGAGCTGAGCCTGAAACTTTATTGCTAACACACACAAACTCGTCTCTATGTGAGATGGGGACCGACTTTTCCATCACCTGTGGCGATCACCTCCAAGAACCCCATGGGAACCCTTTAGAATAGCTCCTGTGTTCATTTTAAAAGGTGGCCCAACAATGTCATGACTACAAATGCGCACACACAAAATCGTCTCTCTATGAGATGGGGACCGACTTCTTCATCATCACTTGTGGGGACCTCCTCTAAAAACCCCATAGATACCTTTACAGTAGCTCTGGTATTCATTTTAAGAGGTGTCCTTTATGGGGACCTGGTTTTTATTCCCCGTGCCACAAGAGGTCCCCTGTAGACACAACGTTGTCCCCACAACATGATCATTAAGATTTCAAACACACAAAGTCAGATACACACACACACTCCCTCCAGCTGTTATTCCAGAGCAAACGGTTCAGACTTCAAGCACAGAGTGAGACCTCCTGTTTTACTTCACCTTCTTCATCTTCATCACTCCCTCCTGACGCAGGACCACTTCCTGTTCGTCGTCGTCTTCTTTTTCTTCTTTGCCCCCCAAAAAGTTGCAGGAAAAATGCCTCTTTTGCTAAAATGGCTCGTTAGCATCATTAGCGCTCCCCGTTGTAAGTGGATGGGGGCGGGGCTAGCTGGGTGCAGGTGTGTTCGTTAAGGAGAGTCTCTAATTAGTCACCGTGGCGATGCTCCCCAAGAAGGTTTTATTGTCTTTTATTTTGAAAGGGTGTGTGGGGAATTAAACGGTGCGCTCCGTTTGGCGCCCCCGACTGGAAACCAAACGGCCTCTGATCGATTCGACCCCTCGGCCGGCGCTCACCTGGTGCCAAAACGGATCCCGCGTCTCACGTTTTTCCTGTTTTCCGTGTTCTGCGAGCAGCCGGACAAAGTCTGCCGGCGGGAAACGAGATTCTCCGGAAGAGAAGCGACGGCTTCTGTGAGACAAAGAAAATGATTTATTTATTTTCATAATAGGGAATTGAACTTCTCTTCATTATTTTGCTTCATTCAATAAAGATGCTGTATGTATGAAGAGCTGCTTCCTGTCCTCTCTGTTCACCAACCACACGTCTGATTCTAGTCATGACCTGTTGACCCACTGGTTTTAACTCATGACCCACTGGTTTTACCTCAAGACTCAATTGTTTTACCTCATGACTCACTGGCTTTACCTCATGACTCACTGGTTTTACCTCATGACTCACTGGTTTTACCTCATGACTCACTGGTTTTACCTCATGACCCACCGGTTTTACCTCATGACCCAATGGTTTTACCTCATGACCCAATGGTTTTACCTCATGACCCACCGGTTTTATCTCATGACCCAATGGTTTTACCTCATGACCCAATGGTTTTACCTCATGACCCAATGGTTTTATCTCATGACCCAATGGTTTTACCTCATGACCCAATGGTTTTACCTCATGACCCACCGGTTTTACCTCATGACCCACCGGTTTTATCTCATGACCCACCGGTTTTACCTCATGACCCAATGGTTTTACCTCATGACCCACCGGTTTTACCTCATGACCCAATGGTTTTACCTCATGACCCAATGGTTTTACCTCATGACCCAATGGTTTTACCTCATGACCCACCGGTTTTACCTCATGACCCAATGGTTTTACCTCATGACCCAATGGTTTTACCTCATGACCCAATGGTTTTACCTCATGACCCACCGGTTTTACCTCATGACCCAATGGTTTTATCTCATGACCCACCGGTTTTACCTCATGACCCAATGGTTTTACCTCATGACCCACCGGTTTTACCTCATGACCCACTGGTTTTACCTCATGAACCATGACTCACTGGTTTTGACTCATGATAGGCTGACTTGTTGACGTTGACTCTGGACTCTGTTCTTTACTTATTGACTAGGTTTGACTCGTTGATTTTCACTTGTTGGTTTTTACTCTGGGGCTTGGTTTTACCCATGACTTTCTACATTTGACTGTTTTGTTTATGTGTTGACTAGTTATAACCCACGGACTTGTTTTTAACTCGAGACTCTGGATTTGACTCAACTCATTGATTTTGACTCTGGACTCTAGGCTAACTCTGGACTAGGTTTCGACTCGATCGCGACTTTGTGGAAACTCTGGAGGAAAAGCTGCTCTTATGGAATATTTTATCACTTCAGAGAGATTCAAGTTATTGATTAAAACTGATCAGAGTCCTCAGTAGGAAGGAACTGTAAATAAAGTCTGGTAGAATTAGATAAGAAAAAACTTAATGAACATGGAGTTTGTCAGAGAAACCTCTGAGAATTTAACGAGAATGACCCCACATTTTTGGGAAATCTTTGAACATTTTTTGGTGGAAAAACAGAAATATTAAAAATGTTTCTTAAGAACATTCACATAAAAATCACCCAAAATCCTGCGAATTTTGCTGGATTTTGGTTGATTCTTATGTGAATGTATTTAAAGAAAATATTAGAAGTTTTACTGATATGTAATCATTTTATATATTTTTAGGATTTTTAGAAAATTTTTACTCATTTTTCGGAAAATATTTCCAAGAATTTTCTTGCTAAATTTGGGGAATTTTTTTTAACATAAAACTTTTAAGGGAAACTTTTAAGGAATTATTGGAATTCTCTTCCTGAAGGTTTTGCAAATTTTCAGAAATTTGGGGAATATTTTTGCAGAATTTTTGGATTTTTTTCAGACAAGGAAACAATATTTTTGGTACCCATAAATGAAGACAACAGGAGGGTTAATATTTTATCTGAGTGGAACTAAAACTGTGAGTTTCAATAAAGTCTGGTTCTGTTTGATCAAAGACAGGAGTCAAGTTAAAAACTGACCAAATGTTGAATGAAGTCTGATGCAGTTTAATTAAAGATGAAATATGCATGTAAAAGGTGTGGATTTGACAGCAAAACCAATTTAACCAGCATAAAGTCAAGTCTAACACCGTAGAATTTGCCATTGAAGTGTGGTTCTGTTTAATTAAAGATGAGATTCATGTGTAGAAGGCAGGAATGAGAAAAACTGATTTAACCTGCATGAAGTCTGCTCTAAAATAAACCAGAGGGTTGAAAATTCACTCAGTCAAGTCTAAAACTGGATAATCTTTGAAAGATTTTTGGTTCTTTTGGATCAAAACGTGTAGAAAATCAGATTTAACCGGAAGGGAGTTGACCTAAAAGTGGAGAAAATTTAATGAAGTCTGGTAGAAATCAGAGCCCAAGTACCTGTCTGTCTACCGGTCTATCTACCTATACATGTCTGTCTACCTATCTGTCTCTCTCTCGCCGGTCTAACCCGTCGTCGTTCCTCGACCGAGGCAGTGATGCGGCTGAGTCCCGGTGAAGCGGCTCCGGTGTCGGTCAGCAGGTCGGTGTAGCGGTGGTTCCGGTTCTCCGTGTTTCCTGTCCTCCCGTTGGTTCCCGGAGCAGCGGATGGTGTCGCGTCCTGACGCCGGGACACCAGACGCAGAGGCCGGCGACAGGGAGCGCTAGCTGGCTGCAGGGCTCCGTGTGGGATTTTACCGGGACGTTTCTGAATATTTGGGCCGGTTCCGGGGGTTCCGTTGACCCAGTAGGCTTCGCTCGGTTCTTGATGCCCCGGAGGCCCCGAGGAGGAGCTCGGACTGCGGAGCCCCGGAGCAGGGCTCGGACACCGGGGAAGTAGAGGAGGTAGGTCAGCCGTGGGGGGAGGACAGCCCGGCTGTGTGTGTTTATGTGCCCGGTGAATCATTGAGAAAATACCGGGGATTAAACCGTCGCTGCCCGGTTGAGGATCCACATGTCGGCTCCTGTTGGTGTTTTGTGTTGGTGGAAGGAGCTAGCTGGTGCTAACCGTTAGCCTCGCAGCATTCCATTGTCACAGCTAGCTAGGCTAACAGGCTAGCTCTGAGGAAGATTTTAACGATATTTTTTAAAATCAAATTCATTGTTCTTTTTCGCCGTTTATAATTTTCGCTCCACGGCTCTTTGAGTTAAAATGTTTCGGTGAGATATTTTTAGCCTCTCTGACACCGACGCTGCCGACCGGTGCCGTCTCGTTAGCATGCTAATGCTAACCAGCGGTGTATTGAGAAGCCGCTGTTAGCATGAGCCGACGACTCGTTGTAGGGAAGCGGCCGGCTAATGCTAACATGTTAACTGCACTGTTAGCATGTGAGCATCAGCCGATGGCTCGCTGTAGTGAAGCGGCAGGTCCCACAGCGCAGTTAGCATGTTAGCATCAGCCGACCGGTTCACTACAAGGAATCTCAAAATGTCTTCTCTGGTTTCACCTCCCGGGCGGCTAGAGCTGTGAGGCCGGGGAGCGGCGACAGCAGCCCGGGGAGGCTCCGGGCAGGAGGCCGGTTGGTAGTTCGAGGACCAGGCACTGAAACATGGACCTGTTTGGACACATTTAGCCGAAAACTGTCCTCTGGAGGAAAAAGTACTGACTGTCCTGTACTCCAACACATTTACACTGATTATTATTATTGTTACCATTATTATTGTTATTGTTGTTATTGGTGTTAAAAAGCAGCAGCTCATCAGGTTATTAAACAACAGGATGAAGTTAAAATGAGTGAAAACGGTCAGATGTTAAATCTGTTTGAAACTGACAAAAAACACAAATAATAGATGCAATAAAATAGAAAATAAATGAATTAAAAGTAAGTAAATAAAGGTGTAAAAACTGAAGAAATAAATTATTAATAACATTAAAAACAGAGCCAGACACCTAATAATATAGTAATAGTAATAAATAACATAGTAATAAATAGGATAAATCAGAGCAGATATTATAATTATTGGACAGCATCACTTTTTAAGACATTTCTACGTGTTAATATCCAGATTTTTCACATCTTGGTGCATAAATATCCTGATTGTGAATGTTTTATTGTAATAAGATACATATTTTTGGTGCTTTAGTGTTTTAATATCTTGGTTTTAAAGGTTTCTATATGTTAATATCCAAGTTTTTAACATTTTAGTGCATTAATATCCTGATTATGGATGTTAACTTGCTTATATTTTTGGTGTTTTGATGTGTTGTTATCTTGCATTTTTGACATCTTTACGTGTTAATATCCAGATTCCAGATTCTGGATGTTTTCTTGCTTTAATATCTGGCTGTAGTCTCTTTATTATCCAGGTTTGTGACGTGTTAATGGAGGTTTTCACAGCGTCTGACGGTGTTTAGTTGAGTCTGACCAACAGTAATGTGGGTCCAGTTTTACTCCTCAGCCTGTATTTTCACTTTATTTGCTCCTGTCGAGTTTCTGCTGTGTTTCCATTCTGATATTTCTGATTGTTTGTGTTTTCTTGCTGATCATTACAGCCTCATTTCTTGTGTATTGATCCATCACAAACAAACGATCGGTCTGTGATCAGAGTGTTCTCTGTGACTCCACCTGTTCTGGTAAAACGTGACTGAATGAAACTGAGCTCAGGTGACTCAGGTGTGTCTGCCGCTGGTTTACAGGCGCCTTTAGTGGTTTTACCTGTTTGTTAGTTGTTTGGATCGTTGGGAGGAAACTCTGAAACCTTCTCTTTACGACCACAGAGTTGTTTTTAAATGAGCTGAGAGCTTTAAAATCATTTAAACTTCTGAACACCAAGCTGCAGTTCCTGTGGTTCATTTTTAATCTAAAGATCTGCAGCTCTGAGGAACCAGAACGTCATGAGGAGGAGAGAGAATGATGGAGATGTCTGAGTTAGAACGACACGAAGAGACACAGATAGCACAAAAAGACAGAAAAATGGCACAAAACGGTCAAAAATGGCACAAAACGGTTCAAAAATGGCACAAAAAGACATAAAAATGGCACAAAACGGTTCAAAAATGGCACAAAAAGACAGAAAAATGGCACAAAACAGTCAAAAATGGCACAAAAAGACAGAAAAATGGCACGAAACGGTCCAAAAATGTCACGAAAAGACATATAAATGTCAAAAAATGGCACAAAACGGTCCAAAAATGGCACAAAACAGTCAAAAAATGGCACAAAAAGACAGAAAAATGGCACAAAATGGTCCAAAAATGGCACAAAACGGTCCAAAAATGGCATGAAACGGTCCAAAAATGCACAAAAAGATGCAAAGAATTACAAAAAGATTTTAAAATGACACAAAAAAAATGACAAAAATATGCAAAAATGACAAAATAACCAAAACAACACTAAAAGATGCAAAAATTACACAAAAAGATGCCAAACTGATGTGTTAATATCATGAACTTGGAAGTTTTGTTGCGTTTGTATCTGGTTGGTGTATTCTTAAAGCGGTTTTTGTTTTCCTGTGTGTATGTGGTGACATTTTAATGTTTTGTTGTTAATATTTGGCTTTTTAATGGTGTTAATTTCTGGGTTTTTGATGATGTGCTGCGTTAACATTCAGATATTTAGACTTTTGGTGCATCATACCTGGTTTATGAGGTTTTTATCTTGTTAATATTCAGATTTTTTACTGTGTTAGTCACTGATGTGCACGTTTTAGAGCGTTAACGTCACCATTTTCTGCATTTTGTTGTGTTACTATTTAGGTTTTTATCGTGTTCAGGTTGTGGGTCTTTGCTGTGTTAATATCTAGATTTTTTTCAGTATTTTATAGAAAGTCTTGAACTCTTTGGAAGTCGTCCAGAGCAGCAGTGTTTGGCTGTAGAGGAGCTAAAGTCCGTCCTCCATGTGCTGCTGAAATGTGACCTTTATCAGCTCCACGCCCCGTCCAGGTGATCTCAGGTGTTTGTTGTTGTTGTTGTTCTCACGCTGTTTTCTGGATCAACTGAGGCTCTGTCTGGACGCTTTCCTTCCACCGCTGACACCAAACACAAAGTCTGGATTTAGCTGCAGTGAAGAAGAGCCGCTTTTTATCTGAACAGGATGTGGAGCAACGATCAGCTGTAGCGTCTGGAAGCGGTCACAGGTCATTTACTTTGATGCTTGTTCTTCAAAACGACTCAAAAAAACCATCCAAAATTACTGTGAAGTTGTTAAAAATGACTTCTAACTTGCTTAAAATGACTCAGATCGGCCACACTGACTCCAAACTTGTTCTCAACATCTGAAAAATTTGCCAAAATGATTCAGAAATTCCACTAAAAAGACTCAAAATTTGTTCAAACCTGTAAATATTAGTCAGACGTGAACCAGACTGATTAAAGTGTGCATATAATGACTCAAACTAACAAATAATGTGCAGCAAGATGACTCCCAAACTGATCAAATGGCTTTAGTATTCATCCACAGGTTGTTCAAAACGACTCTGAGTCAAAAGTTGCTCATGCTGACCTCCAGCCTGGACAGCTCAAAACTCATTAACATGGACTCAAAACCTGTTAACATCTCAGAAAACGGCCATAATGACTCAAAAACCAGCAAAAATCACTGAAAAAACACTCAAACTTACTTAAAAGTCCAAGTCTCTAAAATAATGCTCCAAGATGCAAAAACATCTGGATATTTCTGCACCA